>NW_019416478.1:2055415-2264162 GCF_000390285.2 Anoplophora glabripennis | reverse complement strand
TTTTTTCGCCAAGTTACATAACCTTGAATATAGCAAAAGTACGTGTTTTTTACACTTTTAGGTTAGAATATCTCGGAAACCTAGGGTGATGGATCAATTCTGAGGCTAGATTCGGATTCAGCGCGCCAAATGCCTTCGGAAGCATAGTGTCTGATTTCTGGATTTTTTTTTTTTTGGAAATTTTGTCGGCCTGTGTAATTATTTATAAATGATTTGTACTTATTAAATTATGATAGAATAAATTTGAAGTTAAATATAAATGTCATTTTATTTATAAATGTCAAAAAATTCCCAGTGTAATTTCATGCTCCTTACCCCAAGGAAGAGAAAAATTTCCGGAAATTTTCTTAGTTGCTATAGTAACGCTACAAAATACAGGCCTTTAATTGGCTGAAAAATACTATTGTGAAATTTTCAGAAAAATATACTATAAAATAAAAAAGTTTCATGCTGTAGGTTTTTGTTTTAAAAATTTAGTCAGTTACCTTCATTTAGAAGCATCTTTTCCGGCAACAACCTCATAGCATCCGTCTCTGTTGGATTCTTTTCAGTGACAGGTCTTTTTCCCGTCGATTATTAAATCCTCTTCCATTCTTCAAGGAATTGAGCAGTTCTTTGAGGAGAACACCCACGGAATCCTCACCACCGCCAACCTGACCTTGGCCATATGGGAAGAGGAAGAGGACCACTCCGAAGCCTTGATCTACATGTTCGATCCGAACCCCAGGGGACCCACGGGGATGCCCCTGGACACCGGCACTGCCTGCGTGATGACCTTTGTCAACGCCAAGGTGGCCGCCGATCACATCATGGCTTGCATGCTGGACCCGGACGAAAAAATGGGGGAGTTCACCATCGCGCCGGTGGAAATAGTGGTTGGTAACATGAAAACTAAGGAGAAAATCAAGAAGACAGCTACTAGTGAAAAGGGTGTATTGCCCAGGTGCTCCAAGTCCGTGGCAGATGAGGAGAAGAGGGTCTTAAGGAAAATTGTAAGTATTACGAGAAACTAATGATGAGAGGAAAAAAAAAAGGAAATTGTTACCTGGACTTTTTTAAGTGCAAATGGTAAAGGGGCTTATAATAAACGAAAAATAAATAAATAAATGGGTGAACAGGGGTGGCGGAGGGTTGATTTGATGGGTTGAAAAGTTTTGAAAAATTGGATCATTTGGATTTCTGACGAAAGTTGACGTCAAACAAAAAAGTATTCAATACAAAAGTTGTAGATCATGCAAAAATCTACAACTTTTGTAGAAGTCACTTTTTAAGACAACCTTCAAATTTCCGAGAAAAATCTGAAAAACGGTTTTTTTTTCCTTATTTTTCTTTTTTCTTATTTCCGCAAAAATAATTTAATTTTCACGAAACTCGGTGAATGTTTACCTTTCTGTGTTTTAGATAAAAAAATCAAAAAGTTTCCGAGATGTTCATTTTTCCGGTCTAAACACTTTTTTCTTCAAAGAAAAATTCTACTTAGAAAAATCACGATGATTCTTCTACGTAGAACAGAGCCTGTGATCATTTTTTTCGTTTTGACATATACTTTCTGGTGAAATAAAAAAATCTGTAATCACAGTTCAAAAACATGCTCAAAATGCAAAAAAAAATAAATTGCAACAATAAATTTCTCAGTACTTGTTGATAATTTGTTTCAATTTAAAAAATATCAAAAACTGATTACACCATTCAATTGTGCGGAAAAAATACAAAAAAAACTCATTGTATGTTTTTTTCTGGCTTTATTTGAAAACGAAATAAATTGCATATTTACAATAGCACATTTTTCGCTCTATACAATAGCGCTCTACAGGGTGTCTCATAATTAGCTGCTAACCCTGAACAGGCCGATTCTATGATCAAAACTAAGTAAAAAAGTTCATATGAACATGGGTCCGGAAATGCTTCCTAAGGGCACAGGGACCCATTGAAGAGGGAGGAATGGAAATCATTTTTTTGCAATATCTCTCAATCGCGTTGTGATAAATGAATGAAATTTGGTATACACAGCTAAATTTTGATGAGCAATTTGATGGACTAATCCATTTATTTCCACAAGGTCCATTGGGGTGGGTACGGGGGGGCCCTTGGTACTTTGCGTGTGTAACTTTTTCATCTTTGACTTTTTAACAAATTGGACAGCAAATTCCGTTTTCCCGAACTGTTTTACGTTAAAAAGGTACTCTTGTTTCAAATCGTTATCTTTAACGGTTTCTGAGAAAATCGCTCTTGAATTAATCCCACTTTGGTCAATTTCATAGTAATTTAAACAAAAAAAAATATTTTGTTTCAATTTAATCTAGTTTTAATAAAAAAATAATAATAAAAAATTAAATTAAATAAAAATTAATCCTTTAAATGGAAAAGAGAGGAAAGGAAAATTATTATTATTATTTTTTGTTTAAATTACTATGAAATTGACCAAAGTGGGATTAATTCAAGAGCGATTTTCTCAGAAACCGTTAAAGATAACGATTTGAAACAAGAGTACCTTTTTAACGTAAAACAGTTCGGGAAAACGGAATTTGCTGTCCAATTTGTTAAAAAGTCAAAGATGAAAAAGTTACACACGCAAAGTACCAAGGGCCCCCCCGTACCCACCCCAATGGACCTTGTGGAAATAAATGGATTAGTCCATCAAATTGCTCATCAAAATTTAGCTGTGTATACCAAATTTCATTCATTTATCACAACGCGATTGAGAGATATTGCAAAAAAATGATTTCCATTTCTCCCTCTTCAATGGGTCCCTGTGCCCTTAGGAAGCATTTCCGGACTTACTTACTTTTTGATCTTAGAATCGGCCTGTTCAGGTTTGGCAGCTAATTATGAGACACCCTGTATACATTTTTGCAATCCGATGTTTCATGTTCGAGGGGTCATCATCAGGTTAATTTTTTTAATATGTCGCTTTTTATGGCCAAATCAGTCATTTTTAATTCTGAATTAGATGATATTACTATTGTAATCGCTTAAAAAGTTTTTAGCTTGTTTTAGCTATTTAAAATTTTTCCTGAGTACGGCTCTGAACGCTTTCAAAATACCTATCTATTGGTGAAGTCATAACAGCATGCAAGTGAATACCGCACAAAATATCCAACAATTTTTTTTTACTACTATTATCAATATTAATTAGAAATAATAAAACATTTCATAAATTCGTATTATTTTTTTATTAGGTACAACTCTTTAAATTATTGATTAAAAAAATTGTTGGATATTTTGTGCTGTATTGACTTTTATACTGTTATGACTTCCTCCGATAGATATTTTGAAAGCGTTCAGAGCCGCACTCAGGAAAAATTTTAAATTTTAATTTTAAAAAACAAGCTAAAAACCTTTATACAATAGTAATATCATCTAATTCAGAATTAAAAATGACTTTAGAAGACGAAACGTCGGATTGCAAAAATGTTGAAGCCATTGGGTAGAGCAAAAAAAGTGGAAATGTAAATATGCAATTTATTTTAAAATTCGTTTTCAAATAAAGCCAGAAAAAAATAAAACGATTTTGCAAAATTTCGGATATTCGGGTTTCACGTCAACAGTAGACGTTGCAGTTAATACTTTGTATTGCTGGAATCTCAATTCATCTAGAGATAATTTATCATTTGTGCATTTGTAATTCGACTTAGACGTTTATAGCAATACTGTAGAAATATAAAGTTTTGGGTCAAACAATGTCACATTTTTTTTGTATTTTTTTCCGTAGAATGAAGTTTTTGATTTTTTTTAATTTAAACGAATTATCAACAATTACTGAAAAATTCATGTTGCAAGTCATTTTTTATTTTTTTTTTTGCATTTTTGAGCATGTTTTGGAACTGTGCTCACTAATGCTGGCAATTGAAATCGGTTTTTTGGATAGTCGGTTAACCGATTTCAGATAATTCGGATTTTTATGAAATCCGAAAACCGGTTATTCGGTTATTCGAATCTTCAAATATCCGATTATTCAAATAACCAATTATTCGATGATCTACTTCCTTTTTTTTAGACATCGATTTGATTGCAATTGACCTTTTTTTTTGGAGATCGATTTCTTCGTAAACAAATTTGACTTCCAGATTTTTGTGAACACTTTTTTTTTTTTAGACAATTGCTCCGGGTCTGTCTTTGTAAAGCACCGATTTTTAGATATCCGGTTTTGACGATTCAAGTAACGGGTTATTCGAATAACCTGTTTTAGCAACTATTTGACTAACCGGTTTTATCTAAAATCGGTTTTTACGGAACCCGGTTAACCGGTTTCACTTTTTTCCGGTTTTTGCCAGCACTAGTGCTCACAGATTTTTCTTATTTCACCAAAAAGTATATGTCAAAACGAAAAAAATGATCACCGACAGAACTCTGTACGATGATTTTCCTAAGTAGAATTTTTCTTTGAAAAAAAAAAGTGTTTCAGACCGGAAAAAATGAATATCTCGGAAACGTCTTGATTTTTTTATCTAAAAAAAATTGTGGTTATTTAAGACACAGAAAGGTATACTTTCATCAAGTTTCGTCAAAATTAAGTTATTTTTGCGGAAATGAGTAATAAAAAACGAAACATCAGAAATCGCATTTTTTTCGGAAATTTTGAGGTTATCGTAAAAAGTGACCTCTACAAAAGTTGTAGATTTTTGCATGATCTACAACTTTTGCGTTGGATACTTTTTTGTTTGACGTCAACTTTCGCCAGAAATCCCAATGATACAATTTTTTACAACTTTCCAACCCCCCAAATCAACCCGCCACCACCCCTGCTCACGCATTTTATTTTTTGGGTTTATTATAAGCCCTTTTACCATTTCCTCTTATAAAATTCCAGCTAATATTTTTTTCTCCAAGTGTAATTTGGTTGGACTATTTCTTCTAATGAGGCAAACATTCAGTGTGGCTTCAATATTATTTCATCGGTAATCACTTTGCCACCCTACTAATGATTGCTTACAATTTTTAACTATGTATCGGTTCGGCCATGATGCAAATAATAAAGTGACATTTACAAAAAAAAATTATATAGTTCGCTCGTGGTTTTAACGCCCTTGGTGGAATCACAATGCATAAATTGTAATGCTTTCTGCGTGTAATACCTAAACAATGACATGATCTTAAATAACTAATAATTAATTTATCTCTATTAAAGAAAAAGCTGTGCAAACATGTTCGCTCAAGTATTTATTTAATGTTTTAAAAGAAAAAAATTACTGTGTTTCTAAAACATGTAAATTATGAAGAAATAGCGACAATTCGAAAAGGACGTGGAGGTAGAACAAATCAGTAAACAGCCGATGAATAACTAAATAATTAATGAATACATAAAACTGTAATTTAAAAGGAAATACTTATGCTTGTGTGGTCCACACAAAGCGCTATGCGAGGTATGTCCAACATTATTCTAAAAATAAGCCATTTCTCAGTTACCGTTTGATTGAATCGCAGATAACTTCAATACGCACCAAAAAAATTATAGGAAATATATGAATTCTGTAACTAATTTTAAGCAAAAATGATTCTGTTACTTTTCCCGAAATCCCAACGGTTCTTGAAATGTCGGGGTTTTGAAGTTGTCAGATCGTATGGGTAGTTGCTAAAGACTAAATTACATTGTTGCGACTAAAGAGCCAGGTAATTTGATAATTTAGCAACTTGGCAGGTAGGTAAGTATTATTTACCAGTCGAGGACGATTTTGCACCCGAGCGGAGCGAGGGCTGGCAATAGAATCCGAGACTGGTAAATTATACTTGACTGAGTGGTGTATAACATATTATCTGCTCCCGCAGTTCTTTATGGTTCATGACATAAAGATTAGGTTTTATTTTTTGACATTTCTCAATCAATTCATTTTAAAAACTTACAAAGTCGCCTTGGTTGTTTGGATTTTGTCGTTTCTAAGGTGTTTATAAACAAAGCTACATAAAAGTTACATGCGAATTTTTATTGCTCGAGAAGAAATTTCAAAGGGTGGTGCCAGAACAAAAATGCTGGTGTTTCTGAAATGTCACTGCTGCTAGCATATTTCATAAAGAAGTCACCGGCGAGTTTGTGGAGTAAATACTCAATGATTAAGTCAACTTAGATTGGAAATTAAAACTGAAATTTCAAGCTTTTTTATGCGCTATCAAGTAGATTATAACCAACCAGTCAGTAAAAATATCCTTTCTATGATTCCTAATAAAATTGCACAGTTTTTGAAACTAGAACATCCTGAAACATATGCAGGCCATTCATTCCGAAGAACATCGGCAACGTTAGTGACTAATACAGGAGTTTATGTATTAGCAATCAAGAGATATGGTGAGTGGAAATCAGCCACAATTGCCAATCTATTAAGCCCTCTAGTCGCAACAATATAATTTATTGTTTAGCAACTACCCATAAGACCTGGCCCCGTTATTTCAAGAACCATTGGGAATTCGAGAAAAGTGAATAGAATCATTTTTGCTTAAAATTAGTCATAGAATTAATACACGAGGTATCTCGAACAACTCGACGAGCCCCCTGTATTTCTACCAAAAAATAAATTATATTTAAAATAATAATAGGGTTGTTGACCAAATTTCAAAAAGTAGATAATATAATTCTACACATACTAACTAGTGTGTATACACAATTAGAGATTGAGAAATGCGTCAGAACAGTTTTAAAATAATTACCTATTTAAAACTGATTTTTTTATAACATTTCAAAACGGCTGTGACGTCATAATGGTCACCTTGTAGTGAAATTATGTGTAAATGATTGCATAAAGGAAAAAAACTTGGAAGAAGAAGACTTTCTGTCAACGCTGTCAGTAGAGTCAGTGACAGTGACACTTCCATAAAATATTTTCAAGTTCAATTAAATCAGAATGTGTGAAACGGGATTTGTGAAAGCTACTTCGCAAATTTTACCGAAAATTGATATATTTATGATCAGTGAATTTTTAAAAAAAGACGACCGTTTTAATATTGCCGAAATCAGAGGTACAAAAGCAGTCAGGTAAGGATCAACATATTTAATGAATGATTTTATTGTGTTTATTTATATAAAATACCTATTTATTTATGGAAAATTATAGTGCAGTTCGGGAGTCTTATGGAGATAATGCAATTGGCTATGTGCAGGTGAAAAGGGAAAACCCAATATGTTTAGTTAAAGGAAAAATTTGCCCTGAACACAAAGTACGTAGCAAAGCTTATTCTGTTACTCTTGAGGTTGATGAAGGAGAAGACAAGGTTATTGACATTAAATGTCACGATTGTGCTGCAGCTGCAGATAATTTTTTTTACTGTTGATAATATTTAAAATATTTAAATTTTGTAATTTTAATATAGTTAATAAAATAATAATTACAGGTGGATGTAAACATGCTTTAGCTTTTCTAATGTGGGTTCATCGAAGGAGCGAAGACCCTGCCCCCACAGAAATTGCTTCTTACTGGCAGAAACCACGCATGGCAGGTATAGGCTCTACAACAAAATTTGTTGCTGTCAGTGAGTTTTGGTCAGCAAAAAGTTCGGTTGCGGTTACAACATATCCCAATAATCAGCTGTTTTTTAATGACCTTATAGAGAAGGCAAAGAGTGAACAGATATACAGCCAAATTTCAAAATATAATTTTGAAATAGAGGCAGATCAATTTAATAGACTATCAATTCATAAATTATTACTAATGTTTAAAAATAATGGGGGAGTACATTATAGAGATTTTGTGCAATTTATGTCGAGTGAAATGAATGATAATGTAGTAAAAATTGCTGAAGATGCTACGAAAGGACAAAGCAAATCTTCATTATGGTACGAATTAAGGTATGGCAGGATAACTGCATCAAAAATTTATGAAGCAGGTAATTGCAAAACATCGGATGGAACATTAGTCGAAACCATAATAGGAGCCCATAAAATAAGGGAGACAAGAGCTATGAAACGAGGAATTAAATTAGAAAAAGAAGTTTTAAGACGTGTGGAAGAGGAATTGAAAATAAAATTAAAACCATGTGGCATTATTTTGAAACGGGAATATCCAATTTTTGGAGCATCACCTGATGCTATAGCGGATGATTTTGTGGTCGAAATAAAATGCCCAAGTAGTGTAAAGGCTTTATCAAACTATATAAAAGATGGCTTAATCGTAAATAAGTACAAAGCTCAAGTACATCTACAGATGTTTACTGCTCAAAAACAAAAAGGACTTTTTTGTATTGCACAGCCAGATTTTGAGACTTCTAAGAAAATAAATTTTCTATGGGTAAATTTTGATAAAGATTTTATGTCTGAATATAGTACTAAATCAGAAAATTTTTGGAAAAACTTTATACAGGGTGTAACGTAAAGGTTGGGAATAAATTAAACAGTGGATTCTTTAGTTTAAAAAATAATTTTTTGTCGTATGAAGTTATGCTCTACGGGTTTTCTTTTCCAAGCTACAGGGCGCTAAAAAATTTCAAAAAATTTTGTTTTTCTCCAATAACTTTCGAACATTAGAAGATAATGGAATGAAATTTTATCCATAGCTTAATTTGATAATCCCCTAGTAAATGAAAAAAGATTGGCTTTGTAAGTTACTCAGTGGCGTGCATACGAACTATAGCGTAAGGTTTTTCGAAGAAAATTGTGGTAAGCCCCTGGTGATAACATTTTTTAAAAAAATTTTTATAATCCACTTTTTATTTTAAACAAAATTACCCTCTTGCGTTTTATTCCTAGCTCTCGTCACTTTTCCGTAAATAAACGTTTTGTAAATACCATTTTTTCCCATTGAAAAATGGAAATCTTCGAAAAACCTTACGGTGTAATACGTACACACGCCACTGAGTAACTTACAAAGCCAATCTTTTTCCTGTTACTAGGCGATTATCAAATTAGCCTATGGATGAAATTTCATTCCATTATCTTCTAATGTTCGAAAGTTATTGGAGAAAAACTAAATCCTTTGAAATTTTTTAGCGCCCTGTAGCTTGAAAAAGAAAACCCGTAGAGAAAAACTTCATATGACAAAAAATTATTTTTTAAAGTAAAGAATCCACCGTTTAATTTATTCCCAACCTTTACGTTACACCCTGTATATGATAAGCTATATAATAGTGTATAAAATAATCAGGGTGTTGACTGCCATAATTTTAACAGGCGATAGTATACATCTAAATAAAAAAAAACCTTATATATGCCATGGATGCTAAACCCAACCATTTTTGAGAAAGAAATTAACAAATTCCAATTTACAATGTAAGAATTCAGTTAATTAAAGAACTCACTAGTTTTGTGAACATAAATGACCATAAAATGCAATATTTACCCCTTCTTTCAATTTATTTGTTTAGTTTTAGTAAAACAATTTTTTTTGTTAATAAAATTCAATAAAGTTATAGTACTGTTTTAAACATTTATTAAAAATTACCAGAATTAAATTAACTAATTAATGTGTAACTTATTACACTGAAAAATACTAAGTACCTACATAATATGAATATGTACATACAAATACCAANCAAAGCAAATCTTCATTATGGTACGAATTAAGGTATGGCAGGATAACTGCATCAAAAATTTATGAAGCAGGTAATTGCAAAACATCGGATGGAACATTAGTCGAAACCATAATAGGAGCCCATAAAATAAGGGAGACAAGAGCTATGAAACGAGGAATTAAATTAGAAAAAGAAATTTTAAGACGTGTGGAAGAGGAATTGAAAATAAAATTAAAACCATGTGGCATTATTTTGAAACGGGAATATCCAATTTTTGGAGCATCACCTGATGCTATAGCGGATGATTTTGTGGTCGAAATAAAATGCCCAAGTAGTGTAAAGGCTTTATCAAACTATATAAAAGATGGCTTAATCGTAAATAAGTACAAAGCTCAAGTACATCTACAGATGTTTACTGCTCAAAAACAAAAAGGACTTTTTTGTATTGCACAGCCAGATTTTGAGACTTCTAAGAAAATAAATTTTCTATGGGTAAATTTTGATAAAGATTTTATGTCTGAATATATTACTAAATCAGAAAATTTTTGGAAAAACTTTATATATGATAAGCTATATAATAGTGTATAAAATAATCAGGGTGTTGACTGCCATAATTTTAACAGGCGATAGTATACATCTAAATAAAAAAAAACCTTATATATGCCATGGATGCTAAACCCAACCATTTTTGAGAAAGAAATTAACAAATTCCAATTTACAATGTAAGAATTTAGTTAATTAAAGAACTCACTAGTTTTGTGAACATAAATGACCATAAAATGCAATATTTACCCCTTCTTTCAATTTATTTGTTTAGTTTTAGTAAAACATTTTTTTTTGTTAATAAAATTCAATAAAGTTATACTACTGTTTTAAACATTTATTAAAAATTACCAAAATTAAATTAACTAATTAATGTGTAACTTATTACACTGAAAAATACTAAGTACCTACATAATATGAATATGTACATACAAATACCAACAAATAAAAAATATATAAAATGTAAACATAAATGTTAAAAATTAGATTTTCAACAAGTCATAAACAACTAGGATTTTCATAAACATAAAACCTTATTTTTAATTTTGCCTTGGTACAATTTTTATACGTTTTTACGTATAAAATATAAAAAGAGCCGTGTAAAACCTAACACTAGTTATTTTACTTATTGACTACATAATTCTTATTACAGGCGATTGCAAATTTATTAGAGCACAAGCAATATAAATTACAATATCAGTGTAAGGCAACAATTGATGGTTTATTACTGAATGAGGTTTTAAAAAAGCAAATTCTCGTAATCTCCGTATTAATCTTTCTACATGAATCCTTAAACTTGCAATACGTTTACTTTCAATTACTTCAGCCTTTGTTGGTTTTGTAGAACTGGACACACTAGGGGATTTTATAAGTTTACAATTTTTTTCTTTCAACAGGTTATCGACATGCTTAAAGCCCCTATCAGCCATAACTGCACAGTCATGATGAAGAATATTTAAATAATTACATTGTTCTAATAGTAAAACATCACTGATACGTCCTCCAAAACCATTTGACACAAAATTTATAAACCCATCTGGAGTACAGGATATTAAATATTTAAAAGTATTGCACTTTTTATATTTTGACCAGGTTAATGACTGTCTCATGGGATTAGATGGTTTCTCTATTTCAATTTCAAGACAGTCAATTATAGATTGAACTGAACTATATCGTGCTTTAAATGGAATCGGTAAATTTTTTTTATCAGCTTTTCATCAGGCCAATAAACTAAGGGTTTTAGAAGATGCCCGATTATTAAAATATTCGTCTTGAAGATTTTTGAGGCAGTACTTGATGAAATTCCAAATTGATCACCTAAACGAGCTAAAGTGTCATTAGTTTTTATTTTCATTAAGCATAATAAAATGTGTTCCTTTTTTACGTTACCATGTTTGCACAGTAAGTCCAATAAAATATTGTACCACTTTTTAGGTACACCTATATATCTTTTTGGATTATTCTCTATACATTTTAATATTATTTTCAGTGCCAATGTTTGTTCCTCTTTCTTTTCAAGTACTTTTAGTTCAATATCTGTCTGTTCAAAACTACTGGGTTCTTTTTCTTCCTCGCTTGTACTTGGAATATCACTCTGACTATGACTAATTTCAGTAAAACGCTTTTCTGATAACTTTCTTACATTTGGACGTTGCTTTATAGGAGATGAGGCTGTATTAGTAATATTAGGCGTAACATGACAAGAAATATATTTACTTCGTACATGTGGTTTTAACTTGGATTCCTACATTCTGTTTAGGATTAATCATTAAATTTGAACCACCAGAAGTGGATGTAGAAGGCAGTGGTGAATGGTCAATACTTTGACGTTTCTTTTGAGAACTTTCACTTAGATTTGTAGATGTTTCTAAACGTCTCTTGTAATTCCTTGCACTTGGAAAAATATGAGGTACAACATTATCTTTCAAAAATATTCTTCCGCCCATTAATTTATATTGCATATAATTTATAGCATCTTCTTTGAGCTACAAATAAAAAAATCGTTGGATGTTTGTAATTTTTATGTATATAAATAAAATACTTACATTAAAGTGGTCTTCACAGCAATAATACCTTGTTTTTGTGTTCGGTACACTCTGCTGTATTGATTGAAACCAGCAAGTTTTACGGCTCTCATTTGTAGGTATAGTTATAATCAATTTATTTGGTGCATTTCTACTGTTGTTATCACAATGTGGAACAAAACACCACTTAAATTTTGATGAATCCATTGCAATCAGAAAAATAATTAATAAGTATCACAAATACTCTTAATTTAATTGATAGACTGGCGTCACTTTTGTTTAAAAAACGGGAAAGCAGGGTTTGACGTTTGACGGACAATTTTGACATATTTTCTTCTTCCTCAAAATTATGCAATAGGATCGCTACTAGCTTCTTGTTCAATTGATCATTATGACGTCAGACTAGTTTTTAAGTAACGCAAAAATTCATATATGATTTCTATCACTAATTTGTCATATATTTAAAATTTTACTATACATGTAGGTTCTTTTATATAAAATCTTTATATCAACAACAATTTGTATGTGATTTGTTTTTATAGTCAACAACCCTATTAAATAAACAAAACCTTTTTTTTTGTTTGTGAAGCAAATAGTTTTGGAGTTAATTTCGGTTTATTCAATAATGTCGCAGACTTATTTTAAGTTTAAAAAACTTAAAAATTAATTGTTTTTGGGATAAAATGACTGTTTTTTTTTTTGGTCCGAAATATCAACTAGAATTAAATGTACTTATCCAATGTTTAAAATATTCGGTGGCGTCGAAATTCTACTGTTCGGAAACCATTCAATGTTGAGATACGGATTGTTCAAAATTAATGAGAATGTACGGTTTATTTAAAGTTGAAACTAAAAATAGTTAAGAGCAGCCATATATTTTTTTTATTTCATTCATAGATATTTTTCAAAAACACACACAGGGTGTTTGTAAATAAGTGCGAAATATTTTAGGGGGTGGTTGCCGAAGTTATTTTGTGAAAAAAAGGTCATATAAACGTAAGTCGAAATATGCTTCGTTTCCGAGATACAGAGTGTTTAAATTTTAATTTTTTATTTATTTTTTATTAATTATTTCAAAGAGTTTTAAAGATATTGACTCGAAATTTGAAAAACGATTTGGAGGGATAAATGTGCATTTTTTGGGGCGATCCCAATACTTGCACCAATGGTGTTCTTGCGAGAATGCCACAACCTCCTTTAAAAAAAATTGTACGCCACTGACTTTTTGCCGTTTTGATATTATTTTAGAAATCCGCCATTAATTCTGAATAAAATTGGTCGCTTCAATTTTTTTCGTAGGATGCACCGTTTTTGGGGAAAAAATAAAACATATTTTATTGCAAGTTGTGTATCTTTAATTTCTATTGATACATTATCTTGTAGGTTGCTGTCAATATTTCTAAATAAAATACAACCATCAAATATCAAGTCAATATCTTAAAAAACTTTGAAATAATTAATAAAAATAAATAAAAAAAATTAAATTTAAGCACACTGTATCTCGGAAACGAAATATATTTCAACCTGTTTATATGAACTTTTTTTCAGAAAGTAACTTCGGCAACCACCCCCTAAAATATTTCGCACTTATTTACAAACACACTGTATAAGGCACCTACATTAGTTTCTTTTTTAATATTTATATATCACTGTTTATCAGAATGCGTAGCAATATACAGGGTGACAATACTACAATCGGATTTCAGTATTCGGAATCGCCTGGAGCC
Organism: Anoplophora glabripennis; assembly: GCF_000390285.2. Classification (NCBI taxonomy): domain Eukaryota; kingdom Metazoa; phylum Arthropoda; class Insecta; order Coleoptera; family Cerambycidae; genus Anoplophora; species Anoplophora glabripennis. The sequence goes on along the minus strand of NW_019416478.1, from coordinate 2,250,436 downwards.
ACATGGACGAATGACGACTAGAAACTACAGTAGCCCAGCAATGTAAAGGTTGAAAATACTACAACTTTTACTTACTACTAACTTTTTTCTCTAAAACTATGGATTTTACAAAAAAATGTGTTTACCATATTGACTCAGTCCACACACTCTATTGGCGAGCAAAAAGTTATGTGAAAGATTTCCAAACAGTATTACACAAATTTTTCGACCTAAATTAATCTATAAAAGAATTACCTGTTACCTTACTAAAAGGCTTCCTATCGAACAACGAACTTGCAACTTTGCTTATAATGACGAATTTATATTCCGACCCGCTTCTAATTAATTGCACATATTGAGAAAAATATGTTGTGCGATTTTCAAACGACGTTTTGTTGTTGTTTTCTCTTTGCACGATTGACCTAAACTCTTTTCCTGACATAATATGTAATAGAAGGACATTAAATATCACCATAAGTATTTATATTAAAACTTATTTTGTTTCTATTTGCATTCAAAGCGGACATCGTTTTATATCTTTATTATATCACGCGGTTGCTCAATTCACTAGCAATTTTTATAGTTGTTAAGCTAATTTAAATTAATTCTAAAAATTTCCTAAATCACATTACTCTGGACAATGTTCAATACGAAATTCAGCCATGATGGCTTAGCTAAACCACTTCTGCATTATTTTGTCATTTCATGTTGCTCTATTTTAAAAAGAAATGTAATTAATAGGTATCTGAATGTTAACAGACAATAAATTACGCCTTATCATCTAAGTCATTCCAATAAACACACATCGAAAGACGTTTATAATGTCCAAATATAATTTGAGGAAAACGTGTCGTTTTTACGTACAATCAGCTAATCACATAACTAGACATCGGAAACTTTGTGGCGGCAATCAAATAAATAAACAGTAGTAATCTATATTGTGCTAGTAAGCGACAATACGCGTTGTAGTAGCAGAGATAGGCTAAATCTGTGGTCAAGTCGTGTGCCGCTCTATGCTCACAATACACAATGCTACTGACTGCCATAAAACCACGTGCCATACACTCGACCACGCAAAGCGTCAAACTCACACACACACACACACACACACACACACACACACACACACACACACACACACACACACACACACACACACACACACACACGTACAAACAACAATAAAATGAACGGCCAACCTTTTTCAACAAAAAACTTGGATTATTCATCGGCACGCTATGGCGACATGGCTGGTATTAGATGCCACTAGATACATAACGAATAAATTGATCGATGCAAAGCCGTAACAAACATGAATCTGCACATTCTTCGTTACTAAAAAGCATTTTTCAAGATAACACTAATAATAACGATAACAATAACAATATTTACAAATCAAATTACTGGAGAGCCAACTAAAGTGACACAGTTACTAATTAATTTGATAGATAAAGTTATTTTGTCGTACTTGCTAAATTTTTTTCAGATATCGCTTTGAAAACGCTGAGTCGTACAGAAAAATCGAGAGAGAGTATTTTTCTTCCAAATTGAATGAAGAATCCAAAACTGATTTTTATTTTATGAAAAAGCAGTGGCATATCAATTTTTTTCTTTAGAAATATCCAGTAACGTGCTAGTACAGACTGGCAAAATTAGAAATAATGTTTTTCATTGCAAAACGTGCTCCCTCGATGGTAGTTAACGTCGCTTCATTGAAACATCTTCAGCCGTTTGGCAACAATTAGTAAATAAAAAATAAAATAAACAAAAATAAATAAATAAATAAAAATTCAAAATAATTGATTTTTTAAACGAATTTTGAACACCTCCTTAACGTAGCATTTCTCGAATATAGTTTATATAGCAAACTTATATTTTTTTAAAATCTTTATCGGTCTCTGAAGTTTCCGCAACAGACTGGACCACCCTGTATATTGTAAAGTAAAGAGCAGTTATAAGAAGGCAACGGCTGTCATTTTTTGTTTGAATAAAATTACGTAAAAGAGCCTACAGTCAACCCAATACCACATTGCAGCCGGCTTACCATTTCCGATATCTACTTACAGGGTGTTCCATCTAAGAGGGATTCTTGTATAACTCTGCAACTGTACAATTTATAAAAAAATGTTTTTGATAAAAGATGCCTGGAATCATGTGGGCCATGCAAAGAAAATATGTTTAGCTTTACAGGGTGTTAAATTTCGCGTAGGCGCTACATAACTTTGTTATTTTATATGGAACACCCTGTATATTATTGCATTTTTAAATTCCTTGGTTAATTTTTTTTAGAATCTTTAACGCCCTATATTTCGAAAATGAAGCGTCTCTGGAAAAAAAAATTATACTTGATTTTTTCTTATTTTTTTATGAGGAATATTAGTCCACAGTACAGATTACCACATACTTTATAACTCCTGAGGAGCTTCGTTTTGACGAGTCTACCACATTTTTCCTCTGCGACTTTTCTCGATTCCTCCGCTTTTCCACTCGGAAAAGACCAAAAACATGGCAATTTCCCGGGGTCTTGAAAAGTCAAGACCACATCTTTTGTTTTTAGCTTAAGTAACTGGGAATTTGGTTGCAAATGCGGATTTAAATTTGTCCGACAGAAATTCTTCCGACATTGACGTGTCTACCGGTCGAAACATGCCAAAGTAACAGGGTATTGAAAATCAATTACCACATAGGTAATTTTTAGTAATATTAATTGTAAATAATTAATTCAGTCAAAAAGTATTGTTGTCCGACAAATTTCAAGCCGCGTTTTTTAAGTCCGACAGCTGGAAATCGGAATTTTTACGGGGTATGATAAATCGATTACCACATGTCGGACAAAAATAACACACGATAGAAAAGTGTTTTTTATAAGCAAAAATTGTAACGTCCGACAAAAATGTATCCGCAAATCGCCAGTCCGACAAAAAATGATGAAAAAAATTTCGTAAAAAATGTGCACATGTACTTATAATTTCTAATAAGGTATTTTCATGTATTAAGCAAAATTCCATATAAATATACAATACAGGGTATTTCAGAAAGACCTCGTAAATACATGGGGTGAGGACGACAAAAAATAAGAATTTTTTGTCATATGAACTATATGTCTATCTCCTCAAGCATACTTTGAGAAAAGTCACTTATTTTATAGTGTAATATTGTAAGAGTTTAATTGAACGCCTTTTTTCTCGAAAATCGTCCACATTAGGAAGTTCTAACAAGAGTAGTTATTTTTAGAAAATAAAATTGTACAATAGAAATTGGAGCCCGAATGGTAAAATACCTAGCCTTAAAAAAAATAGAACTTAAAATGTAATAAGAATGTAGCATAACTAGCGCCCTCTATGAAATATAGAAGAAATAATTAGACTAACGTATTTGGCACCCTTAAAAACCCCGGACTACCAAATTTCATAAAAATATTTCGCACCGTTTGGAAATTTTCATAAAAATGTTGTTTAAAAAGTTTTATTTTGTCTCTCTGTATCTCGAAAACAAGAGGAGATAGACATATAGTTCATAAGACAAAAAATTCTCAGTTTTTGTCGTACTATCACCCCCTTATTTACGGGAGGTTTTTCTGAAACACCCTATATATATTTTTCGTTTTATTCATGTAATTGTAAATCTCTATATGCTCAATTTAGCCAAATAAATATCGAGAAAAGAATTAAAAGATTTCAAAAAAGTATGTATGGTGTAAAAAAATTATGCACAACATTTTTGGGATTTTCTTTTAGGAAAATAGGAAAATTTTTGTAAAGAAAAATAACAAACGCGAATGAAAACTTGAAAGAGAAAAAAGCATTTTTATATCAAGTATAATATTAATTTAGAAATAATGCATTATGTACTAAGATAGTATTAATCGTCTCAAAAATAACTTCATTTGTTTATAACTTTAAAATTTTTAAGCATAAAATAAGCAATATTATAATTATTTATTTGAAATAAATAATAATTTACATAATAATAATTAATAACCATGTATAAATATGAAATTTTTGGAGTGAAAAAATTAAATTTCATCACGATTATTGATTTATTGATTTTTTAATAATTAGCGGACATTAAATTATCGGCCACTTATATCACTATTTTGTACAGTAAATTTAAAAGTGGAAAAAATGAAAACTAGATATGTGGTAATCGATTTTTCATACCCCGTGAAAATTCCGATTTCCAGCTGTCGGACTGAAAAAACGCGGCTTGAAATTTGTCAGACAATAATACTTTTTGACTGAATTAATTATTTACAATTAACAAAATTTCCAGTTACTTAAGCTAAAAACAAAAGATGTGGTCTTGACTTTTCAAGACCCCGGGAAATTTCCATGTTTTTGGACTTTTCCGAGTGGAAAAGCGGAGGAATCGAGAAAAGTCGCAGAGGAAAAATGTGGTAGACTCGTCAAAATGAAGCTCTTCATGAGTTATAAAGTATGTGGTAATCAACTTTCCAGAGGGGGCCTGTACTGTGGACTATATCTCCTTAAAGTTTGTCGACTTAATCCTGAAACACCCTGTAGAAAGCTGAAATCGTGAGTTTTTTCAAAACAACTGATTATATCGAAAACAGTAAGTTTCAAACACCATATACATTTAATAGACTCTACCTAATATTAACCAAGGAATTCAAAAACGCAATAATATACAGGGTGTTCCATTTAAAATAATAAAGTTATGTAGCGTCCACGCGAAATGGAACACCCTGTAAGGCTAAAAATATTTTCTTTACATGGCCCATATATGATTCTAAACAACTTTTATTAAAACCATTTTTGTTTATAAATTTTACAGTTACAGAGTTACAGAAGAACACCTCTTAGGTGCACCACCCTGTATAACGAAAGACGAAGAAACACGTCAATCTGGAATTAGTATAATGTATAATTCTAAAAATGTTCAGATATTTATTAATTACCTTTTAAAAAATTAGAACACTTGTCCAAAGAGCTGTTAGAAATAAGAACATTTATATTATGTTCTTATTTCAGAACATTATTCAATAATTTCACTGTCAGATTTGTTATTTCGTTATACGATTTGGATGAAAGAATGAGTACCCAGCTCGTCTTTGAAGCTATTTCTTGGATGAAAGCGAAAGCACAACGTCTGATAATAAAAAATGTATAATTAAATAATCATACATTTATATTCCGCAGGCTGCAAACGAGCGTAAACGAAAGCAAGGCAAGGAACTGCAAAAGATCGGTCGCAACGGTTACTACATCATGAAGAACGGAGACGCCATCATCAGGGGCTATAAAAGCCAGAATTCCAAGAATTACAACGAGAATTCCCGAAACAACCAGGACATAACCAACTGCATAGTCTCCATCGTGATGCACAAGCTGATCCCGATAGACACCTGGACATCCAAACACATAGACCTAGTCTTAGACACCGGTGACCAGCTGTACATAGACTCGTACATAGCCTACAGCCCCAAGGACAAGAAACTGGGCTTGGAAAACGTCGTCAGGAAATTCTTCCTCAACAACATAGAGATACACGTCACTGTGTACAAGCCCATAATAAGCGACATCTTCAACATGAGCAACTTGATTAGGATCCTGAACGTGTATTTCCAACAGGAGTCTTACTGCATGCTGAGTTACTTGGACCAGTGGGTCAGCATATTCACAAGGACTGGGTTTTTCTACCTTTTCGACCCGCACGAAAGAGACGTAGAGGGCAATCCCCTTAAACAGAAGGAGGAGGGGACGGCGGTGGTGGTGAGGTTCGACAATCTGATCAGTTTGACCTTGAAGATGGTGCAGAATATGTACCTGGACCTGGAGACGACTGTTAAGGAATTTTCCTTATGGCTTATATCGGTTGAAAGCAAATAAAAGATTTATTCGATGTTTGTAGTCAGTTATATCGTTCGTTTATGTGCTGCCCAAACTCGTTTATTAAGAATAAATGCTGTGCTACTACCCTTTTATTATATAGTTTCATTCATGTCCCATATTAAAGACGATGAACTTGAACTAAAAAGGCAAATCCAACCTTATTAATAGACAGCTGGTTGATAGTGTTTTAACACTTGCTAACCTGTAGTCATTATTAATCCATTTTAATAGTAATAAGAGGCTTTATAGACCAGGCTAGATTTTGGTGGTGTAGATGTTTTATATAGTATCGCTAATCTTTGCTTTAATTGCGCAAAACGTGTGCTAAACTTATTATTAAACAAATAGTGAAAAAATTGGAAACAATTCCATTTATTTTCTATTTTTTTTCAACACAGTTCAAAAACTATTCATTTTAGAGAAAAATTGAAGAGGGAAAAAAAGATTCGTAATTAAATTTTACATAAGATATACCTATTTTCAAATAAAAAATACAACATAATTATTGCAAATATAGCAAAAACTACAAAAAAAAAAAAGTGAAAAAAATTACAATATATTTGCGATTTTCTTTAAAAGTACTTATATTATATGTAGGATCTTCATACTTGGCCAAAAAAATCTTTTTGATATAGTAAAACATCACACCAATTTTCGTTAAAATCGGTCCTATAGTTTTCGAGTAATAATTTTGTAATCCAAATTTAAAAATAAAATGAAATTTTTGCAAATTTAACTGAGCCTAAATTAAGACTTCTAGATACTTGAAAACTTTATCACATAAAAAAGACCACTCAAACTTTAAAATGCGTCCAGAAAAATTGAAATCCGTTATTTAGGAGAGCCGTGGTAATTGTTTAAAGATATGCGTTATTTTTGCGCTTATAAACAAATAGAATAACTTATAATTTCATTATAATTATTATTTTTTTAAATTATGCTTTTAAAGTTCTCGGAAAGACGCTTCTTTAAAAAAAAAACGTGGTGATTCGTTAATTGGTTCCAGAGTTATAGTCGATCAAAATGAATTTATATTCAATAAAAATGTAGTATAATGCTTTTTTTCTAAGATAATTTGATTTAAAAAAATTATTTGTATAATTATTGTTTGAACCAATTTTGAATGTTTAAATAAATTGAATACAATGTACGGATAAAAATTATATAAATTTGAGTAATAGTCGTTAATGGAATAAAGAAAAATACGAGAAAAGTAGAGAGAGCAAATTAAAAAGTAGTAATTATTAATATGTTAATAGGTCGATAATTGACAATAATTCGCTTTGAAAATGCAATATTTGGACTTTTCAGCTCGCGAAACATCGATTTAAAAAAACCCATCAAAATCGGACCACTAAAAGCCGAGATGATCAAAATTTTTAAAGCGCCACTATTTTGAACATGCGATTTCAATTTCGAGTCGGCCGGAGTAGCCGAGCTCTCGACTTCCTCCACAACTATACCTTCCATACATTTTTCGTGAATTTCATGCTCGATCCAGTAGTTTTAATTGACATTTTATATGGGCTGCACAAGAGCGCAAGTTTTGCAAATTCAGTCCCGGAAAGTACTCGGAATGGCAAAGGTATTTGTTTAAAAAACAGCCCTCCAGACCTCGTAGTTACGCCACAAATGCCGGTCAACTTTGATCGACTATAACTCTGGAACAAATTAACAAATCATCACTTTTTTTTTAAAGAAGCGTCTTTCCGAGAAGTTTAAAAGCATAATTTAAAAAATTATTATAATTAATTTATAAAGTTATTCTATTTTTTTATAAGCGCAAAAATTACACATATCTTTAAATAGTTACCTCGGCTCTCCTAATTAACGGATTTCAATTTTTCTGGACGCATTTTAAAGTTTGAGTGCCCTTTTTTATGTGAAAAAAATTTTCAAGTATCTAGAAGTCTTAATTTAGACTCGGTTAAATTTGCAAAAATTTCCATTTTTTTTTTAATCTGAATTGCAAAATTATTACTGGAAAATAATCGGACCGATTTTAAGGAAAATTGGTGTGATGTTTTATTATATCAAAAGGATTTTTTTGGCCAAGTATGAAGATCCTACCTATAATATAAATACTTTTCAAAAAATTGCAGATATTGTAATTTTTTTCACTTTTTTGTTGTTTTTGTTATATTTGCAATAATTATGTAGTATTTTTTTTATTTGAATAGGTATATCTTGTGTACAATTTAATTACGAATCTTTTTTTCCTCTTCAATTTTTCTCTAAAATTAATAGTTTTTGAATTGTGTTGAAAAAAAGAGAAAATAAATGGAATTTTCTTCAATATTTTCACTATTTGTTTAATAATAAGTTTAGCACAAGTTTTGAAGCGCGCGCATAGTGAAATTATGTTTTGTTATATCATTTTGGAGCCATTAAAGCAAAAATTAACAATATAAAACATCCATACATGGGTATTTTATATTGTATCGCTCCCTCCCGGTCTATTATTAATAATGATTAATTTTATTTCTACAAATATGCAAAATACCCGGTATACAATACACAATACAATAGGTATACAAAAATACCAGGTGTTTGACCTAAGACGGATTCTTACAAAGTTCTGTTATTTTAAATTCAATAAAAAAATATTTTATATAAAAGTTGTCTGGAATTATATTGGGCATTCCCGTAAAATATTTTCAGTTATATAGGGTGCTCCGTTTTTTTTGGACAATACATAACTTCGTTATTTTAAATGTAACACCCGGTATATAAGTGCTTTTCCAGATTCTTCGCTTAATTTTGGATTGACTTTATTGACCATACATATTGACCTAGAACCTGCCATTTCCGAAATATTCGACTCGCCACATGTCTCGTTTGGTAAATAATCTAAATATTGAAATGAAATCAGATATGAGAGAACAAATCAAAATGTAAATCAAATGTCTATTTAAAAGACAAAGCAGTAAATATAATGGTTTGAAATGGTTATTATAAAATTAAGAAAACTTTTGATAAAAAAATTTTATTATTAGTATTGAATCAGTAGTAGGAATCATCGGTTTATTAGAATAGAATAAATTTCAAAATTCAAATAGAAAATTAATTATAAATTTGTTCAGATAAAGCATATGCCAAGAAATTGTTAATAAAAAAAAATTAAATAAAAATAATTCAAATTCATAAGTCACCGATATCTAATAAAAGTTAAAATGTTAGAGTGTTTATAAATAGTTATAATATATGGTATAATACTAATTAGGAAAAGATATTAAGGTTCAAAGAAAAAGTTGTATATCAATAAATCAATATGTCAAAGAAATGTCAAAAAATTAAAGTGGGATTCACATGGAATCAAGTAGTAAATAGAAAAGTAACATAAGAGTAGAAAATGAGAAATATTTTGAAGTAGAATGTAAATGAGATTGTTAAGAAACTATAATAGGGCATAAGTGTAAAGGTTAAGTGAAGTGAGGTGAGTGAAAAAGAAAAAAACGGCAAGTAAAAAGAAAGCAGAATCAGATATGTGAAAAGACCTTAACAGGGGAAAACCAAAATCAAGGTAGTGAGAAAAGAAAAATAATTATTGATTAGTTACAAAAAAATTTTGGGAGAAACGTCAAATATTATAGAAAGAGATTAAAAAGAACCCGGAATACAAGTCGAAGCAGCAGAAAGAAAACGAACTATACGCATCAGCAGCAGAGAGAAAGCGGAAAGCCACCAGCCGAGAGAAAGAAATACAATCATAGACGAGGTCCAGGAAACCAGATAAATAAGAGGCCAGAGTAGCAGCATCAGTAGCAGGTCCCAGGAAATTCCTCAGAAAACGGTATAGCAGATAGTGTCCAAACAACTACTGAAACCGGAAAGGAAAGGAAATAAACAAATAATCCGTATATAAAAGAAAAGGTACCTTTTTAATTGTCGTATACAGTTTGTGCACAAATTAACAGTAAAATTCGTTTGGAAATCTTGATAAATTCAAAATCAATCATTTGAAACAAATTTAAGCCAGTGATATATCAAGCATCATCAAAATTTTTGGCCAATTATTTAAATCTGTAGATAGTAAGATTAGATATAAAGAGGAACATATTAAAACAAGAAATTACAGGAGAAAATATAAATTACGTCCAAAAAGCAACCAGTATTACAGTAATTTAACCAGATCGAAATAAATTCTTGTTTTAAGTGGTCAAAACATTGTAAGAGCTTCAAAATATTTGATAATTTGTGTGAAATTTCTAATTTGAAATATTGATATACCAGATAAATATTAATAAATTAATTTAAACATCTATTGTTTTAAGTTGTTAGTTTGCATGGTTTCTGGAAGAATAATAGTTTGAGTTGAACCGACTACTGAGCAGGGTCTAAAGCTAGCACGGCAAGGTATACAACCAACACTACACTAAAAATCAAAATTACAGGTTACACTAAAACTAAATTTAAAATTAATTTGGCGCTCATATAAACACATAAAAAAAATCACATAACTTCACCATAACAATATATATACTTGGACTTCTGAATTTGTCATTCCAAATTTGTATAAATTATTTACAAAATTGAAAAAAAAAATCATTTATACAAATTTTATTGAGCAAAATTCGATGGTCTAGGGACATAGCATGTGAAAAACTTATTGTATTTTAACCAAAACATTCTTAAAACACAAGTGTAATTTGTCCAAATGTGTAAATTTTTTAGCGATTATCTGCATCAAAAATGGCAAAATAATGTCAACTTACAAAAGTCCCAGAAAAAATTAATCATTTCAGTCGTGTTCTAGTGCAACAATACCTCAAGAAGCAGATCTGAATACCAACTACATGACCTAACGAGTGATTGCACTTTTGGAATGTACAGATTTATTAAAAGGTTTCAAAGAAATCAGCATATTGCTTTTCCCATGAGTGTTAATAATAAACGTAATTGATTTACAATAATTTAATAAAATAATATCTGTTTTGACATTACATTAGATTAAATATTTTTAAATGTAGTGCTTTGATATTTACCTAATGATATAAAAATTCAATAGTATTTAAATGACGTAAGGAAGTAACAAATCAGAAATTAAATATTTATATGCACTGTAATTCCGAATATAAATAGATGAATGAAGTACGAGGTACGTTCAGGAAATCACCGAACTTAATTTTTTTATTTTTATTTAATTTATTAACATTGAAATTGGAGTCATATGGTATATCCCCTGCTCTATTATCTCTGTTTAAATCTTATTTTAGTAATAGGTACCAATTTGTGCAGTATCGTGGCTATCAATCATGTAAATTCCATCAACCTTCAGAAGTTCCGCAAGGGTCAATCCTGGGGTCACTGTTGTTATTTTCATTACTTAACTGAATGCCTCGATGTCAACTATTTACTTTATGCGATCGATTGGCGAGCACATTAGTTTACTTAGTAACAAATCTGCTTATAAGAATTTAGACTTTATTTTGCGTAATTCTATGGACTTGCAGAACGTAAAGGTTATAAATGTATTGTATGCAGCATTTGTGCGTTGCAAACTTGAATAGGCATCGGTTGTTTGGAGTCCCATTTATAATATTTATAATATTCAATTAGAGAAAGTGCAACGGAAATTTTTAAAGCCTTTTCATTTTATTAGTTATGATTTTATCCTCCTCGTGATACACCTCAAGAATTATTGCTTTCTTGTTTTAATTTTATTAGTTTTTGTCGCAGGCGAATTCTGTTCAATTATATTCCTTTTTAAAGTAATAAATAACACTTTAAATGCAGACTCGTTAGTCTCAAGGATTTTATATCATGTTCCTAGACTTAATTCTAGATTTCACTCTGATTTACAATTATCCACACCTCGTACCAATTTACTAATAGCATCTTCCCTATATCAAATGATTTCCATTTATCAAAAGTATGATCGACTTGATATATTTTTTCATTCTATAAATGACATAAAAAAATTTTTTGTTTAGCAAATGTAATGTTGTATATGTTAGTTAGCTTATTTGTTTTATTTTTCTGTTATTGTTTATATTTAAGTTCTTTTGTCTGGACTTTATATTTTGATTGCTATATTTTGTGTATCACTTATATTTTTAATAACGTCTAAGTTTTTTTTTCTGGAATTTTATATTTTACATTTTGATTGATCTATTTTGTGTAATACTTATAGTTTTATAATTAATGTCAGTTTGTCTTTTTCTTTTTAAATTTAGTTAAGGTTTTCTATTTTACCTTATCCTGTAATTGGGACTTTGTCCCGTTGGATATTGTAATTTCTAAATAAATAAATAAATTAATTAATTAATTAATTAATTAATAAAATTTTACGTTACACCGTTGTTACAGAAAATCGCACATTTCAAAAATCGACACTAACACTTAAACACGATATCAACAATCCAAGAACATGTGGTCACTGAAGAGGTTGTGCGCAACGCAATGCTGCCAACTGCATATCATTAAATGTATCCATTAGCGCGTAATCCAAAAATGTATGTTATTTTCTGAACAAACCTCGTATCATAGTCTAAGAACAAATTATTTTGTGAATACCGATTGAAAAAAGAAAATTGTTTTAAACTTTCCCAATTAGTGTCAGAAAACGTAAATTAAACATTTATTTTTTTTCTATTAACAATGCTTAAAGCGAAAACATGTAAAAAGTAATCAGACATTATTATCAATAAATTATTTGATTTAAGTAATACGTAACAGAATGACCTGCAAAAGTCAAAGTACCGTCTAAACACAATGTTTTAATGCGTAATAACTTGTTAAGCCTAAACACAAACATTTTTTCCTAATACATCGATTTAGAATTAATTATATAAATTATTCCATGTAAAATCAAATACTCCATGGAATTTACCATCTCGCGAAATTACCTGGACATTGTACTATATGCAGCTAATATTAAAAATTGCGAAGTATTAAAAACACCAAATCGTCTCATACCTCATATTTAATTTGTTATAATAATCTCTGTACAATTCCATTCGATTGTTCTTCTTTTTTGGGTAATTTGCCATACTGTAAATTTAAATATTAAAAATGTTACTAAAGATGTCCGGGTGTGTTTTAGTTTTCCCTGGAGGCATTGTCTTTAAAAATAAGAACAATTTAAATCAAAATAATAATAAAAATACATTTACCAAGCAACAACAACTAAACAAGAAACAAAATTAACGTTACGTATTTACAGCAATTGTTTAAAATGCGAACCACCCACATCGATACATTTTTAACTATTAATGGAACTAATTGAAGCTAATATCATGTGGTGGTTTTCTTTTAATTCATTACACTCGTCTTCTATTCGCTGCAGTAGTTGTGGTTATAGTATCTATTGGAATAGAGTAAACTTTTCAGGTAGGTCACCCCATACATAGAAGTCCACGGAGTTAGATCTGGCGATCTGGCTGGCCAAGACACTGGACCCTCTGCACCATTATGGTTGACATTGGCATTTGGTCTTCTACCTATCCATCATCTCATATAATTTTCATTAAGCCATTCTTGTATTGTTCTCCTAAAATGCGCAGGAGCACCATCCATTTGTATCCAGCTATTTTGTCGTATATTTAATGGAACATCCTCTAATAATTCAAATAGATGGTTTTCTAGAAAGTTTAGAAATGACTCCGAATTTCATGAGGATTTTCTTGTGACCAAATATCCAGATTGTGAAAATTCACTACCACTCGCCTTGTGAACGTAGCCTCATCGGTCCAAAGTATTTCTAGTAAGAATTCAAACAACCAGTGATAAAAATTCAGGTGGGTCTCTGCATCTACCGGAAGTAAATTTTGCACAGGTTGTAAATGGTACGGATTACTGCCATTCTTACGTAGAACTTTTAATCCAAAAAGATGAAAGCGATGAGTGTAAAGAATTTTGTTGATGTGCTTACAAATTGAACTTGCTTTTAAGCATAAACATAAATATTCTTGTAATATTATGGTTAGAAGTGTCTGCCACAAGGGAATTGTATTGGTATGAATAACTTGAGAACGGTGAACTTTAGGGAAAAAATTCAAGTTACCTTTTTTACGTATTTTGTGCATTGGAACACAAATTTGTAACAATAGCTTGAAAAAAATACAGTGGCGTAGGTTTTTTTATAAAATATATATAAATTTATCAAGGACATTTAAATAAAGGGGACTTATTTATTTACATTTCTAGATGAAGCCTGTTCTATTCACAGTCTAATTGTATCATTGTTGTCAGCTGTATAATTATACTGGAAATGTACTTAATATTTTTATCGCAATTTTCATCACAATTAGGAAAATTATTATTATAGGATAGTATTATTAAATTATGCATACAATATTGTTAAATTCTGTACATATTAAACTATTTTTCATTTTTCATATTTGCCATGTTTGAAGACTTGGCAACTACTCAATAATTTGTAGCGTGTTCCTCGTTCGTTCTGCCGTGGTTGGCAGAATATGGCGTCTCTTGTTAGAAAATAGTTGTGATTTTGGTAAGTGAAACGTGAATAGTGTTTATACATGTATATTGGATAAACTTTTAAGGTGTGAATATGGTTAGACAGTGCAGAATTTTGTAAGAAATTGGATTATATACATCCACATCAGATATCCTTCCACAGGTAAGCGTGCTTGAAGGTGACTTTGGAATGTATATGCAACTGTGGCCATTGTCGTGCGTGTGGGTAACTTTTATTTGAATAACGGTAAAATTTTATAAAACTGACTTGGTATTTTTTTAAATTTTTGCTGAAATAGTAAGAAAACAATAATATGAACCATGTTTGGCCATTAAAATCAAAGGAAATGCTGCACCACAAATAAGTTACATACATTATTTATATTTAATATATTTATAGGTTTTTCAATGTTATCCCTTATACCCATCATTACACATTTTAATCATTCATCATTTTCATTTTCCTCTACGACAAAAACCTTTTCAAATATATATTTACAATTTTACTAAATGCACGAGCATAACAACTGAATAACTACAACAGCAAAAATATGGTGGTGGTTCACTTATACGTAAAAATACCGAAGATCCAATCGACTGAAAGTTGCATTCCTTCAACCATTTGATGTTCTCCTTTGGGAATATATTTTTATGTCTCACTGAAAATTTGCCTAAGTATTCTAAAAGTGAAATGTGAACGTTTTTAGGATGCTTGGGGATGGTGCAACAAGAAAGAAATGGTTACAGTTATTGGGATTCCAAGAAGTTATAAAAATATTATATATATTTATTATAAAAATACTGAGTAGCTGTTGAAATATATTGACTTAGGACTATAAAATATTTTATTTTGGCTCGTCCAAAATGTACGACATTGGAGATGTAATCGCGCGCATCAGTTGGATGAAAATAAAGCCCTCTGCTTTCCCCTTGTCTAGCTTCACCCAACATATGAGATAGACTGTGACATGCATAGTCTCCTTTATTTAAATGTCCTTGAAATTTATAAATTTATAAAAGACAGGGAGTGACCCTGTCCAGTTGTACACCACTGGTTGAATCTTTAGGGCTCATATTTTAGGGAATACAAGGTCTACTATCATACATTATCTGTACTAAATTTTATTGAAATCGGTCGATGGTTTCCGGAGATATAAACAAAAAATAAATTTTTTTTAACAACTTCAACATCCTGTATCTCTAAAACGAGGCCGTTCCAGACCTATCTTTATAAGGCAGACATCTACTATTTTAAAAATATCTATCTGCCCTCCAAGTTTCCTGCATAAAATTCAGACCATCCTGTATTTCAAAACCTAAACAGTTTTTGGTTCGATTCTAAAAAAAATGTCACGCAATCAGTGACCCATCCACATAAAATTTCAAAATCTGAACACTCCTTGGTTTGATTATAAAAAAAGCTCGCGCAGTCAGCGATTTAATAAAATTTCAAAACCTATAAACACTTTTGGTTTCATTTTGCCAGATCTTACCGAAGCCTCTTGATCATGTGAGGCCTGAGGCTATAGCCCACGTAGCCTCCCCCTAGATCCAGCCCTGATTCTAGAGATCCAAATACAGGGCAGAATGGGAAGAAATACATATCCATTATAATAATCCATGTACCTAGTCTCAAAATTTTTATTTTTCTTTGGGGCTGCATCGTGGTTTGTAGGTATACTTAAAAAATACAAATTTTTGCTACAATGATTTTTTTTAATTAAATATACGATAAAACTACTTTTTTGGCAGGTACATAGTTTTTGAATAATAATAATATCTGTTTTTTTTTTTTTAATAAGAGTGATCTTTGTTCCTATACAACTGGGAATGAAATGTAAATTTTGCGGCCCATTTTTTGATATTTTTTTATCATTAAATGTTTAAGGTCTAAAATAAACGGAGGAAGAATTTACTGTTGTTATATCACTGATTTGGAAAAAAACCTGTATTCAGAGTGGTGGAAAATACGCAAATTGCTGCGTAAATTTCCTCTACGCATCTTAATCATATTTCGTCAAATTTCAATATAAGAAGTTTTGATGACAGGTCAAAATTGCACATATCAAGAAGAAAGTTGTTGCCCAGAAAACCACAAATTTGCATACAAGTGGGACAGATACGCTGGTCATTGCATAGGGAGAGAATTTCTACCCAGTGGCTATTGTTTAATTGTAATTAGTGTACTCGACACTAATGACTAAGTAAATTTACCTCTAAAGAGTTTCTAAAAAAAAATTGTCATTATTTTTCCAACCGCACATTCTTCATATATTATTTTACTGAAATAAATGTCTTAATTTGCTAATAAAAGATGTGTAATAAATATTCAGTTGCTAATTTCTGTTGTGTGTAATTGGAAAAAATATATATACAGGGTGTTCCATCTAAGAGGAATTCTTCTGTAACTCTGCAACTGTAAAATTTATAAAAACATGGTTTTAATAAAAGTTGCCTGTTGCCGTGTGGGTCATGTAAAGAAAATATTTTTAGCTTTACAGGGTATTCCAATTCGCGTGGGCGCTACATAACATCTTTATTTTAAATGGAACACCCTGCATATTATTGCGTTTTTGAATTCCTTGGTTAATATTAGGCAGAGTATATTAAATATACATGGTGTTTAAAACCTACCGTTTTCGAGATAATCAGCTGTTTTTGAAAAAAATCCCAATTTCAGCTCTCTAAAAAATGTGTCTAGATAGCGTCTAAACCATAAGAGTAAGAAACCTGTAGTTTTCACAGTTCATTTTGGCATAAATTACTCTATCTTGTCATCTGTGAGCAAAACATGTACGTTATTCAGACTCGGAAATACTGAGACCTACATTTAATAATCTTACGAGTTGAAAAACTTTTTTTTTCAAATGGAATGATCCATATTAATTGTCATGGGTGAATGCAAAACTGAATGCTCTTTCGACTGATATAAGGTTGTCCTTACTTAGCTTTAACAATTTTCCAGAAAAATCAGGTTCTTTTCTAAAGTCACAAAATCATTTGATTTAATGCTCTATTCATTGGTCTAACATCCTTAATATAGATTTAGTTGTAACACATATTCGAATAATACCAGCCGTCAATGTGACATTCACAAAAATATGTAGTTATGTAAATATTCATGAAAAATTGAGAGAATTTGCACCCAATCAACTTTTGGAAACATTTGTATACTCTTGTTTTTAATCAAACCGTTTTCGCAACTTTTTACATAGATTACAAAAATGTTAAAACGGTATACAAAGTGAAATAGGCTATTTTTAAAGTAACGCATTGTTTAGAAAACTATGCACTTAATTAAAACGAATCCTTCATCTGTTGCCCTTTCCTCGTTGCGGTTAAAATTATTCTAAAATATCAAAAGATAATATTAATTTAATTTTTTATTTTATTTATTTTATTTTATTTTATTTTATACACCACCCAACAGAAAATTCCATTTACAGGATGGGTAAAAACAGAAAAATACAATACATTTAATAACTAAATAACTTAATAAAAAAAAGATGTATACTAACATACTTAACCTATGTAAAACACCATGAATATAATGCATGTTCACTCAATGATTATTATTAGTTGACACGTTTGCAAATAGGTCCAAAGATTCTTGATGGTTATTATAGTAACTGCACATTTGGTATATAGGAGAGTATTTGAGAATATTCGTACGAGGAGTTGATAAATAAAAACACTAATGGGACCTTTTAAGTAAATTCTTCCGTATATTCAAACAATTTTCACCTACAGCTAGATCTGTCGAGTATGCAAATTTTTATAACTTCCTACAGAATTTGGTAAAGCTGACCAATTTATTTGCAAATATCGACTATTGACATTGACAATTACTAGCCAAAATCGCAGTAAAAATTTATAATGAACAATAAATTTTTAATTTATTACAAATGTTTATAGTTTGTGTGGTACGATTTGAATAAACCGGACTTTCATTGATTTCATTCACTGGCTGTAACCTGAAATGATTTTAAGAAAAAATACATGTACTTTATCAATTTGGATTCATGTAAATAGCAATCATGTCACATACCTGTGCCTATATGGATAAATTGTAATATGTAAAACAGTTAAAAAATTGTTTGGTTTATAGTTGTCTAACCATTAACGGTCTAGTCGGTCTAGTTCTAGTCTAGAGCAATTAATAGAACTGTGTCGACGTTTCAATAGCTCACTAATTCATCCAAGTCACTTTATTCACCTTGTTCTATATTGGAATAACTATTTAATAATATATACAGGGCAATCGATTTATTAATATTTATTCATCATTGGACATTGAAAACGAAATACAATACATCGTTTTCATTATCATTGAAACAAGAACGTTCCACATTACGTAAAATCAAATAGAATCGAGACGACTATAACCTCAACATCCTGTATTCATTCATTTACGTACCTCTCATTTGAGTATAATAATAACAATAATATTTGTATCATAACAATAATATTTGTATCATAATAAAACAAAAAGAATACAAAGGAAAAAGGATATTGTTTTAGGTATTGGAAGTGTTGAATTGAAACGAGGCTGTTGTTGCTGTTGTACACTACAGTACACAGGTCTTACGACCCATTGTGCATGTCGCTAAGAAAAAGAGTTTTTCTTAAAACAAGCCCGTGCTACGTGCGAAGACAAGCACTAGCTCTGTTGGAGTCTCCATGATGTCTTGAGGTGACAGGAATGTTGCCCCCAGGCGTTTGTTTTTTCACTACTAAGTAAATGATATGTTGTCTTCGTTTCCGCATAACCTGCATTCAAACCAATCCTGTTGAAATGCTTGTTTAGATATCCATCACCCGTTAAAGGGTTTGTAACAGTCCTGATGCTGCTTCCACTGTTGCTTCTCAAACGAAGTACATTGAATTCAAGTTTGTTCAAGACGTCAAGACAGTCCATCAGAGAATTCACAAGTTTGTACAGCATAGTCACAGAAAGACAACTAACAGTCGATGAGTGTCCAGAATGTCTAACTTGCATTCGGCTAATAAGTCATGGGGATAGATACAATCCATTTGACCTAAAATATATCTGCTTTAAAAATTTTCTTTATGCGTTTCTGATCGTATGCTCTGATTGCCATATTTAAGATACAAGAGCGAAGAAAAAATATTCAAGTCATGAATGTACGGAAGACAAGTTAAGAAAAAATTAATACACTCTGTTTGCGAGAGGATGGCATAACATTGCACTTTACAATCTACAAGATCAGATGATTTCAGTTACGCCAGTCATTAATCAGTTTAATAATATCATGTAACAATTTAATTAGATACTAACCAGTAGATATTCATGTCATCCACATATACCTATATGTAGTAAGTACTTTACATGAAGACAGTATGTGCCATTAATATGAACGTCAAATAACAATGGACCCGAAATTGAACCCTGAAGAACCCCAGATAAAACCTTCAATTGTATGAACTTCAATCCTTGACACTGAAGACTATGCTGTGTTACTGTATGCAATTGGACGATAATCTGATGCACCATATCTATCTCAATTTTTAAATATCGGATATATAAATATACAAGGTGGTCCAGATTTTAATAGACAAACTTCGGGAAAGTACTAAACAACAAAAATTAACATCACTTTGCTCTATGAACATAGGGGCAGAAAGCCACCATTTATGAGATACAGAGCGTTGAAATTATCAAATATAAAACATTTTTTTAAATATCTAGAAAACCGCTTCATCAAATTTATCCAAATTTGATACACATTTTTTTTTTCGAATATTTCTCCTAGTTCTGTATGCACACAGTCCAAATCCAAAAACCAGTGGCGGAGAAACAAGGCCGTTGTTTCCTTATTTAGAGTAAAACTTCTACGCCACTGAATTGATTGCTAGTATGAATACATTTTATAACGGTCTGAAATATTCCGGATGAAAAAACATTCTTTTATTTTTGTCGAAAAGTGAATGGTTTACGAGTTATGAGACATATTACACAAGTAAATAAAGCGTTGAAATAGGAAAAAATAAAACGAATTTGGGTGGTCCAGATTTTTAATAGACAAACTTCGCGAAAGTACTGAACAGCAAAAATTAACATCACTTTGATCTATGAACATAGGCACAGAAAGCCACCATTTGTAAGATACAGGGTGTTGAAATTAACAAAAGTTAAACAATTTTTTTAAATATCTGGAAAATCGCTTCATCATCAAATTTATCCAAATTTGGTACAAACTTTTTTTCAAATATTTGTCCTAGTTCTGTATGCACACAGTCCAAATTCAAAAACCAGTGGCGGAGAAAAAATGATATCGTTTCCTTATTTAAAGTAAATCTTTTATGCCACTGGATTAATTGGTAATATGAATACATTTTACAACGGTCTGACACATTCCGGATGAAACAACACTCTTTTATTTTTGTCGAAAAGTGAATGGTGAAGAGTTATGAGACATATTATGATGAGATATTCCAAATATTTAAAAAAATTATTTTATTTTTGTTAATTTCAACGCCCTGTATCTCATAAACGGTGGCTTTCTGCGCCTATGTTCATAGAGCAAAGTGATGTTAATTTTTGTTGTTTAGTAGTTTCCCGAAGTTTATCTATTAAAATCTGGACCACCCTGTATATACTCGATAAGTTCCAAGTATTTAGAATAATATTGGAGGAATATACAACTTAAATACCCAACCTTACAATTATGGGTTATTGCACCAATTTTGTGTTAAACTACGTTTAACAAAACCTTAGTTTATAGATAAACCTCAATTAAATAGTTTTACATTGCCTCGAATGGAAGTAGAAGTAGATTACTTAAGCCGAACATTTTAGGGATTTTTCTTCTGTGACTAATTTGAAGTCATTAAAATGCTATCAAAAATGTCAAAAATCACCTCATATTTTGTAATCACATCTATCAGAAAATATTTCTTGTGTGCCAATTAGGGATGTTCTGTGTTGTCTGCTTTTCGAGATGGATTATGCTGAATCTGCTAATAAGAAAAAAAGGTCAGCAAATTTTACGAATAACGACAAAGTTTTATTGATGAATGTTGTTTCTAAGTTTAAACATATCGTCGAAAATAAAAAAAACAGATCCGGTAACTTCCAGAGAGAAGACTGAAGCATGGAAAAATATTACTCAGCGATATAATAGTTCTGGACCAACTTGTCCCAAAGATGTGGAATGTCTGAAAAGGTGTTATGATAACAGGAAGAAACTGTTAAGAAAGTCAATTGCATTCGAAAGAAGAGTACTTTATAAAACTGGTGGTGGGTTGCCAAATATTAAACAGAATAAGGAACCTGGTGATGATTTGTTATTATCAATAGTATGCGATGAGGTTATAAATGGTTTGGAGAATCATTTTGATGGAGATGCTATAGAATTAGACTCTGATCACCCACAACCTATTTTATCATCCACATCAACTAAACAAGGAGTCTGTGATGATAACATTGAAATTATCTACGAGACTGATGAAGAAAATGTAACAAAAGTGCAAATGACTGGAATTAAGGAAAAACAGTCCGAGACGTTTCTGAAAGAGAAAAATGTAGGTATCCTTATTACATAAGCAAATATATTTTTTTTTGTCTTTAAGTTATATAATAAGCACACATTATTTTACAGTTCAATGAACCTGATCAACAGTCAGGATTACAAAAAAATTGGAAACGTTACAAAATTGAAGAATTGAAATCACATGCGAGTGATCCACTTAGACCAAGCGTGGTACCTTCTACTTCGGTAAGAATAAATGTAGCTATTATTGACATACTTTTTTGTAACTGAATATCTGAATATTTGAAATAAATTCTACAAGTATGTATTTACCTTTTCCAGAATACTCATTGATCATGTGAGGCTACATTATCTAGAAGAAGACCTAGGACTACCGTTAAATCTTTAACAACTTCAGAGCTGTCACAAAAATATAATAAACTATTAGATGAAAGATTAGAAATTGCTCAATACCAGAAGCAGCATTATCAAAATTTAATAAAATTAGAAATGCAAGAACATGAATTACGAGTAGAATTACTTAAAACTCAAATTGAAAAAGAATAAAGTGGAAAAACATAGTTTAGTGTTTTTAGTTATTTAAGTAATACTCATAATATAATAAAGTTTTCTTATGTTTCAATATGTTATTCCTTTTCAAATCACTGCTAATTTATCTGAAAATTAAGGATTTTTTATAAGAGGGTAATAAAAAATGCATATCTTAGTAAATACATTTTTATAATTATCTGTCATAAAACCTATTTACCTCTATTATGATATTACCACAGACAATATAGCGTATCGCTACAGACTACTACTTAAATGCTGGAAATTGGCAACCCGAAATGGAAGCAGGGTCTCCTTAGCCGTCTTCCAGTTATAAAATTTAGCGTGGTAACTCTTCTACTTGGTAATAGGCGGCAGTTCGAGCGGTGGCTTTGTTGCCAAATAATAACTGCTAAATAAATTTAATGCTTTCAATTATGTAATTAAAGAGATAAGGAACTTATCTTGTGTTTGGAAATCACATTTGCCTTAAATGTTAAATAAAATAAATCAAGTTAGAATTAAAACTATGAATTTACCTAATTAATTATTTATTTTATATCACCTTGGAATGGGAAAATTCAAAAACTCGAAATTAATGTTTTTAGATTTGTGCGTCGACTTCCAATATTGTACGATATTAACACCTATGTTTAAAAAAATTGCATTATACAGGTTGTGTATCCTTAGATGGGTACTGCCTCTTATTGTTGATTTCTTTAGATAGGTAAAATAATTATTGACACAAGTATTGCATATCATGGATGCCATTGGTAGTGCTCATATTTGTGGCACAAGGTGTGCAAAAAAATTAACACAATGTAAAATTGCTGGAAACAATAAATCATCAATCAATACAGAGATAAGATAATGCGTTCGCTACTGCTGTTGCAATTTTTGACTAATTTTTTTAGTTTTTCGACATATTGACTTCGGACCGTTTCTATTCAACGCAGAACTGGCACACAGGACCTGGGGTGTGGGGAGAATTTTTCAATTATTTTTTCGATTTAACGTACCTTTTCCGAGTTATACGGCCTTTTTACTATAACACGACATACCTCTTGTTTCCAGAATTTATTTTCGACATACGGACTTCGGACCTTTTGCATTCAACGCAGAAGGAACATACAGAACCGGGGGTTGACATTTTTTAATAATTTTTTTGATTCAACGTACCGTTTCCGAGTTATAAACACTTTTTTATCCTCTGATGTCACACACCGTTGGTCCTGATTTTTTTTTTGACATGCGGGTTTTGACGTTTTTCTCTCGTTCACCATGGGAGATTTTTTGATTTTAGAGTCTAAGCAAATACTGTTTTTTTTTCTTTCATATATTGTGACATCCCGCTCTGCGTCACCCATCGAGTGCTCTACTCAGAACCAAGGGGAAATTTGTTTATATTTCCAGCTTATACTGTGTGACATCATAGATCGATAACGAAGGCTAAAAAGGCCACGCGATCTACCCCACGCTCCCTCCCTAGGTATCCTGAAATTGCTGGGGAGACTTCTGAAGACAGCAGAGAGAGAGAGATAAGCTCTCTATGAGGACATAGTCACTCTATCTCTATGAGGACAGAGTCACTTTATCTCTATCGCACATTATAACTCTATCTCTCTCGCACACAATCAGACAAAAACGACAGAAACGAACCTTCTTTTAAAAATGCATGGGATTTATCATTATTAGAATAACCAAACCATTTTAATTAAAAAAATTACAAAAATTACAATGGGTTATTCTGATGACGAAAAATAAAACATAATTAACTGTATTATTCAAATAACAATATTGTGCAAAAGTTCTTTAGGTATATTGTTAAATTTACTTTGGAGGAAGAATCCCGTCAACGAACACTAAAAAATATTATTAGAAACCTTAGGTGGCCAGAAAACAGCCCCGATCTCATTAGAAAAATACAGGATGAAATGCTTGATAATTTTGAATTTGTTTTTGAAGCAATTAATAGTAAATTAAAACATATTTTCAACTGTATCATCACAATCACTTGCATGTTGATTTGTAAAAATTGTAGGTATATTAATGTTATTTCGTTTTTAGTATTCTCCTTATGTTGTTGTAAAGGTTAGTTATAAAAATCGTTGTTTGTTATTTTATAAAGATGAATTTTAATTTCTTTTAATGATTTTTTTTATTATATACATATATATTTTATGCCAGCAAATTTTGATGTCAAATGAAATAAAGGAAAAGTCGTACATTTGTATTTAAAGTTTCTTTCTATCTTTAATTATTAAACCTGTAAGTGGATGTCAAAATACAAAAAAAACCTGTACCTACATTCCGCGACGTACTAATAACCCACCTTGTATATTAAATAAATTTATCGTCATCATCAAATATTAAAAAAATTATATTACAAGCTGTTTAAAATATTATTACGAATTTTTTGTTTGTTTGGAAATACATTTTCTGCAGTATTTTAATACCAAAAAATGAAAATAGTAGGTAGCTAATTAACGAAATTATGATTAAATAACTTAATTGTAACACCGCTGCAGAATATCATATGAAACTACATAGATATTCGTTGATTCTTTAAAAACATTTCTATCAAAACCTACATCATACATTTAAGTAAATACAGTAACGCAAAAAACAGATATCGATAAGAAAGTGTACAAAAGAAATCCGTAAGTACGCCTGGCAACATTACCAAAGTCTTGTTTATATGTTGCTAGGATACGGGTAGGTATGCGGGTCGCTGCATTTGTTTTTTCCTAAAATTCTGCTGGTGGTGTACTCTACCGGCAATTCGGAAATTTAAAACTGCCGGCCTATTCCAGTAGCAGTCTGTGGCGATAGCTATTTTGTCTGTGATATTACTAAACAGTGCCATGTATTTAAGTATAAGTTCAAAATATTGTACAGATTATGTTTTTGAATGATATTTATTTAAATTTAACTCATGACTGTTTCTTTTACAAGATAAATTACAACAGAAACAACTGATGCGAGTATACTCACATAACACAATACATGTATTTCATACTCAGTTGCTTGCAAAAGCGAAGCAGCTATTATTTGATCCTTAAATATTACCCAAATAATTGTTTACAATGTCATTCTGAACTCTTTGTGCATCTGCTTGTATGTTTAGTAATGTTCCATGATTATTTATTCGACCCATGTCTCTTTCTATTATTTCTAAATCATCGTCAAATATGTCTTCATATTCTACATTTAAATTAATAAAATCCATTTTAATCCACACACTTCAGAATCTAGCACTCAAAATAATCAAATCCTACGAACTGGACCTTTTGTTAAATTTTTTATGGTATGGACATTTATTCTGTTTTAATTATTTGGTTAACTAAACATCCACTAAAACCTCCAAAGCTGGTGGTTTAAGTTAATCTGAGATTAAAAATAATTGACTCAAGATTAAGAATCAGTGCAACAAAAATTTCTATTTGAATCTACGTTTAGTCTTAAACTTCCGTCAAATACCCTTGGTGCAACTACCCATTAGAGAATGTATTTTTAAAAGTTATTGACGAACAATTATGATAATTTTGCGCGTCTTTAGTATCATTACTAGGGCAGAAATTAATGGAAGAATCGTATTAAATACATAGTAGTTAATATATACGTAATTAAAGTGAAACGAATCAATTATTACAACTTAAATAATTACTAGAATGTATGTAATAATTACTGATAAACATATAATTAATAAGGGTATTAATCATTATTAATAACATACTTGTATAAGTAAACGCCTAAAATGACATTTTTCATTATATAAAAAATTAATAAGAAAATAAAACCAATTAAGGAATCAAACTTTGAACGTACATTCCTGGAAAGTTACCTTACTGTGCTAATTTATAGGAAATATTTATTGGAAATAAAATAGAACAATACAGAAAAATAACGTATTTATGTAATGTAATAGTACACAATGTACTTTTCGGGCTAGTGTAAAATTTCACACTGAAAAAACAGACAAATAAATACATAGTATCAAATGGAGTACTTTAGTTTTGACGTTTCTCTTTTATGTAAATACATTTAACACCTTTTGTAAGTCAAGATTTTATTCAAAAGTATATATAGTATATATTTTAGCAGAAATATTCCTTATTTTTTAAGCTACACTTCTTGTGTCAATTGAAACAAGTGGTTCAAAAGTCAGAAGAAGAACTTATGACTATTCATGGATAAAATATCAGCCTTATATAACATACTTTGCAATTTATAAACAAACTGATTAATTGATGCATCGCCTGAGACAAACACGTGCACATTTTTCTTATACAGCTGCTGGTCATTGATAATATGTTGAAGCAACATTTCACTTGGGTCAAGAACTTTTGGATTAAATAAGAAACATAAATTTTGAGTTATATTTAAAAATACAGATAACATCTTAAAGCTCCAGTCAGCAAACACTAATCGCGTTTATATTTTAATCAGTATGAAAAGTAAAAAAATAACCATTTTCAAACCACAGCAACTTATAAGATAATTTCTAATTCATCATTTTTTTATACAGCGTGTCCCACTAGTGCGGGAAAGTCCAATATCTATGTTAAAATGAGGAATATATGGATTTTTCTTTTTACTGTGTTGCCACATTTCTCGGAATGTACAAATAAAAAATATATTCAGCTATACAGGGTGTTCCACTTTTCCTGGCCAGACACCAACTTTGGTTTTTTAAATGGAAACACACATTTTTTATATTTTTTTCGGATTCTACATAAAAAATAAAGGGTACTTTGTGTAGAATAGTTCTATTCAAATATTCACAGTTTTTGAGATATCTCGCTTGAAAGGTTTTTCTAGTCGATATTGGTTGCTTACATTTTCTGATACTGACAGGTTATACTAACAGCTACTAAGCCCATTTTTTTGTCAGATGTTTAGTAAGGATGACTCCTCCGAATTATGCTCCAAAAACTGGCCTGCGTTATACAGGGTGACCAATATATCATCTCAAAATCGCAATTGAAAAATTGAAAAATCTCGATTTTTTTAAATGCAACGCCCTGTATATTTTCATACCATGAGATACAGAATTAAATTCTCTACAACTTTGCTATACCTGCTGCTATACCAAAATTCATTAGTTTTTCATGAAATCTCATTTCTATGAAAAAATGCGAAGTTTACAAATAGCTTATATGTAAAATAACGTAGTAGGCTCCTGTCAAAGGATAATCTGGATAATTTTCGATTCACATAAGGTTTTAGAAAAGCTATATATTTAGAGCAACTGTGGCTATCCTGACGTGACATTCCATATTTTTACATTTTAAAAACGTTTTTTCTTTTGCAATAGTTATCTACCAACAGTAACACAAGTAAATATTATTGAGTAGTTCATCACTTAAATTTTTCGACAGATTTATCATCGAACCTAACCACATTATGAACAAATCTGCAATTTATGCAAAAACGTGACTTAGATATTTATATCTTTATTTACAGTGTTGGATTCACATGTCTTAGAACGTGATGAAAATTTACGTTGTTTTCTCTTCTATTCGCCATATTTGATTTTCATAAATTTGGAAGAAAAGAAAACCCATTAATAATAAATATAGGTATGTAATACTATTTGAAAACAGTATTTGAGCTGAATTAACCAATATTACTCTGAGACAATATCAATTCATGTGCAACGGAAAACAATAAATAGTACATTGTGTAATGAGTGAGGAAAGGTTGCCAATAGCGCCACGCGGGTGCAGTTAACAGGGCCCAAGTGGCGCTATGGCAACTTTTCCGAACGAGTTGCATATACCATTAGACCGGGAGATATTAGACTGAAGTTCGACGACGTCTTTTTCGTTTATGCCTCTGGGAGTACTGAAAGGTAACCGAGAGACAAGTACAATAAACTAAAAAAAGATGGGCTGCGGGATACCTTTGTGAAAATTCAGTTTTCTTTTTCAAGAAAATAATGTGTACAGCGACGTATTTCTACCTTATGCCATGTTCGTAAGTTGAAGAGAAGTATCGATTTTATCACAAAATTTTTTTTGGCATAAGTGTCGCAAGGGACCTAAAAATGGAAAACTTTGTAAGAAAATGTGAAAAACATGTTTATTTGTCTACCAATTTCTCATTAATGCCAATTAGAAATATGACATTATTATATTCGAAAAGCTCATAAAAAACATTGGCATAAGTCCTACTAAGGACTAAAGAAAATAGAGCTTTGGAAAAGCTGCGGAAAATTTTTATTTTCATTCTATAACTTTCTCATTTATGCCGTTGAAAATTTATGATACTTACTATAAATAATGTACTGTGTCAAGTAGGCATCACTCCTCTATGGGTTCAATATGAAGGCATAAGTCTCAAAGTTGTAGGAAAATTCATGAAAATTTTTACGTCTTTCTCGCTTATGCCATTTTGCATGCACGTAGGAAACTACATTATAAAGTCATATAAATGTAGGCATAAGTCCACATTGGATTTTCATGTTGTAAATTAATTTGAATTTTAATATGAGTCAGGTCGACAAAGTAGAAAAATTATAGAAAATTGCCACAATTTTCTCGTTTATGCCGTTTTGTACACGAGTAGAAAATATTATTAAAAGCCACTTTCAAGAGTGGCATGAATGCCACAAGGTACCGTCGTATGTAAAATTTTTTAAAAAGTTGTCAAAAATTACAAATTGCGGTTATTTCCTCGCCTGCGCAATTTTCGATATACTTAAATTAATTTAAAAAATGTATGATAAATAATGCAAGTGTCGGAGAAGATATCTATATAAAAAATGAATATTTCTAACTATAAAAGGGAATAAAAAATTTAAAATAAAAAAAATTTCATGAAAAAGAGAAAGCTTTATATTGGGTTTAGTTTGATTTTTCGACATGTTATTTTTTATTACGATAATTCTTAATAACTTATAATAAAGCTGGTAGTAAGGCCTTTATTTTGATCCGTTTTCATCAAGAGCTGCAGATAAAACTGTTTGAAATTTGAAAATGTAAAAAATCATAAAACCGAAAAAACTTTTTATTTTTGATATGCTTTAATTTTAAGTTAATAAAAATTTGTATTATTTTAAGTGTTATTGTTTGTGTTAGTTATAATTAAAAATTAGTAATTCAAAGTCTTTGAGGAAGCATTCTGACAATTGAGTTGGCAGCGGTTTTTCAATTCAATTACTATTAAATAAATCTTTTAATATAAAAATAAAATGTATAAAAGTACAAATTAAGTAACAAAAAAACAAAATTCAATATACATGATATTAAATCAGTTATAAATCAGTTTCTTCTCTATGTATTCTAGCTTAATTCTTCTTCTTCTTCTTCTTCTTCTTCTTCTTCTTCTTCTTGTACCTTAGTCGGTTCAATTCAAATTATATAATATTTTTAATTTTTAAAATTTAAATATATTGTTCATAAATACGTATGGTCAATTGTAATAAAATATTCTACTCATTTACAAATAGGCACAAACAAGAAATTTGTGTCAATATTATATAATTTTTCTTTTTCTGATCATGACTCAAAAATTATTAAAAATAATTTCTAATATGTGGGGACTTATGCCGAAATAGTTTAGTATTAACTTTCATTAAATACATGAATTACTTATATTTATAAAATTAAACATACGCTAAATGCAAGTAAGTATAAGTATTTCGAAAATTGCGCAGGCGATGAAATAAACTCTTGATAAACTCTTGAAAATGGCTTTTAATAATATTTTCTACTCTGTACGAAACGACATAAACGAGAAAATTGTGGCAATTTTCTATTATTTTTCTACTTTGTCGACCTGACTCGTATTAAAATTCAAAATAATTTACAACATGAAAATCCAATGTGGACTTATGCCTACATTTATATGACTTTATAATGTAGTTTCTTACGTGCATGCAAAATGGCATAAGCGAGAAAGACGTAACAATTTTCATGATTTTCCTACAACTTTTAAAAAAAAATGTTATCATATAGTCCTCACCAGGGACTTATGCTCTTTAAAAAAATGAATACTTTCACTTTTTTCTTTGCAATAAGCTTTAATTTATTCACGAGAAAAACGTTGACCAAAACGAAAAATTTTCCGCAGCTTTTCCAAAGCCCTATTTTCTTTAGTCCTTAGGAGGACTTATGCCAATGTTTTTTATGAGCTTTTCGAAGATAATAATGTTATATTTCTAATTGGCATTAATGAGAAATTGGTAGATAAATAAAGATGTTTTTCACATTTTCTTATAAAGTTTTCTATTTTTAGGTCCCTTGCGACACTTAAGCCAAAAAAAATTTTGTGATAAAATCGATACTTCTCTTCAACTTACGAACATGGCATAAGTGAGAAATATGTCGCTGTACACATTATTTTCTTGAAAAGAAAAATTGTATTTACATAAAGGTGTCCCGCAGCCCATCTTTTAAATTTAGTTTATTATATTTGTCTCGCGGTTACCTTTCAGTACTCCCAGAGGCATAAACGAGAAAGACGTCGTCGAACTTCAGTCTAATATCTCGCGGTCTATATTTTCTATTCTAAGTGCGAGTCATTCCCAAAGCGAGCGTTTCTCTGTTCTACAGGGTTAGTCAAAAGTATGGAAACCCCCAAAAATCTCAGTGGGAAAGTATTTTTGGGGTAAATGGTGAGGACAAAAGTCTCAGCATTTTTCACGGCTGATCCGATGGCAACCTTGACCTTGAGATTAAGGTCAAGGTTCAAGGCCATAATCAAAAGGAGTGACAGGCTTTGAGTGGATACCTGATGGTACTCCTTAATGACCTTGATATTTCGCTGTTCGCAGCGAGCACTTACGATTTTCTACAAAGTCCGCGCAGACTGGAACGGCTGACGAGACGGAGAAATTAATAGATCTTGTGCGGGAGTGTGTTTTTT
This sequence comes from Anoplophora glabripennis, assembly GCF_000390285.2. NCBI lineage: Eukaryota > Metazoa > Arthropoda > Insecta > Coleoptera > Cerambycidae > Anoplophora > Anoplophora glabripennis. Next base: position 2,219,271 of record NW_019416478.1, on the reverse strand, counting down.
TATATGTTCGTCATCCTGACTATCTTTTTTCATTTATTTCATCCAGCTATTTTCTTTTTCGTCGTGCTTGACTCATAGCGAACATAAGAAGCAATTCTTCTTCGTCAGAATAACTGCTGGACATGTTGAATTGAGAACAACAAAAGAAAATACGAGTTCAAGAATAATGCATTCGAGAAAACAATACACACTTTTGACAACGACTGTCTTTATATTTTTGCCTTGATTTGTAATCATTCCGTCTGACTACTCTATGCCGCAGCAGACTGCCTCCTGTTAGATCGAGCCTTAAACCTATACATAGTATACTTAGTACATTTTTCCATTTTTCTTGAAAACGATGAATCCTAGCGAAATGAACCAAGATCCCTCGACTTCGTCCAACCTCCTTGGTGCTCTATCATAATAGAATTCAAAATGAAACTTCTGACGAACAAAAAATTTGAAGGACAATGATAGTCATTCGAAATAATCAAGATTTTTGAATGTACATTTATAAAAACATGTTTAGTTAATTTATGACAGAATCCATTATAGTTTATCCAGGCATTTTAGTTAAATCCTGTATAATAAAGTATGTAATTATTAACAACTAATCATATTCTACTAAAATATTTAAAACTACTTTCTGAAATAATAATTTTGGACGATTCCTATCAAACGATCGATAGAAAAAGGTAGTAAAAGAAATAATCTTGAGAATATAAAAGTCATTCAGCATTTTGTGTCTATTCATTCTACAAATTCTTCTTATTTAATTATTAGGCAAATAGATATTTTAATATATGCAAATACCTACTTTGCAACTGGTTTTAATTTTGCAGACGCCACGTGTTCATATATTTTATTATTAGATACATGGTGTCCATAAAGTCTAGAATAAATTTATTTTTCCAGATTTTACCAGATAACGTCGATTTTACTTTGAACTTTGTTGCTTTTTTCATTACAAAAGAGCAGAGTCCACAGTAAAATTCTTTGCAAGAAGTTGTAATAAATTTTTTACAAATTTCAAACACTTTTTACGATAAAAAAAATTCTCTCTTTTCAATTCAATATTATACTATAATTTTATAATGAATAATTAATGTTATTATGTCAATATTAAATTTTTTATTTAAATTTTCCCAATTAATTATAAATATTAATTTTGTATTTGTATTAAATAAAATAATGTTTTGAGGCAGATATTTCCCATATTTATGTTGTAGTCCACTCAGCTTCAAATTCTAAGAACCAATTAATTATTGGTACGATAACTTTTTGTTCGCCACAGAATTGTGCACTTATGCCCGTTGAAACGACTGCACGTTTTTCAAAACGTGACGCTCTGATAACGCAAATTAATGAGATCAGAAGTTTCATCAGTTACGTCAATTTCTGTAGTACTCGTATTATCATTTCGAATGAGACCGAAAAAATTCATTAACGTTTCAAGGCTGGGTATATACCAAGCAGGCACATAAACATGATTTAAAAAACGATTCGTGGAAAAAAGGAGGCTGTATTTATTGCAGGCATTGCAGTATAAATTGATAACCTCTTTTCCATAATAACAGCAATTATTTGATACTTGCTTCTTAAATGAAAGGTTAAATAACAAATGTATAAATACTCTTTCTTTAAAGGAGCATTGATCTCGCAATATGTGTACAGTTCGTATGATATTTGTTGACACCCGAGGTAGAAGGACATTGGCGGCGTGGCGTTCAGCGTAGCAGCTTACAGTGCATACTGCGTTTTGCAGTTGCAAAGGCGTGATTCTTCGATAAGTGTATCGTCCTGTGCATTTTCAGTTTAATTTCTTACTAAAATAAATCAATGGAGGTGAAAAATAAAAGAAGGGAATTTAATTTCCAGTCGAAGAGTGTTAAGATTTGTTAATTTTGCATCAGTTTTTGTTAAATAAATATTACTTTATCTTGATCGAAAAGACTATAATTTGCGTAAACAAGATTAAATGAAGTAATTTCCTGTGATATCTATTAGTTAAATAAAATGAATTCATCACTGCTTTATTCAAAGTAATCTAATACGACGAAAATCTGCAGTAGTTATTCCTGAAAACTTAACTTTAAAAAATCTTCCAACTGGAAAAAAATTACCTCAAATCCAAGTATCTCGGAAACTAGTGGCTTTTCGAAAATTGTTTATATCACATAAGTTGCTTATAATTTAGAGATCTTTCACGTGCGCCACTTTTCAAAACTGCTGTCAACAAAATATGTTTGTATATATATTATATATTTATGTATAATAATTTTATAGGAATGTATTTATAGTTTGTTTTCGTTAATTAATAACTATTGACAAAAACTTGCCTTGAGTTTAATCTTTAAATACAGTTCATGTTATTCAGAATTGTTTGAATACATGTCTAGAAACGGATAACAGAAGAAGACTCTTGCACACAATTTATATCTGTAGGTCATTTACTATAATTTGACTTCATATCTCAATTTATTTTTTATGCGACCGTGCTAACTGAGAACCCCCTAATTTTTTTTTGAGCGCACGATTCGAATCAACATGTGAGGTTTTAATAATAGTGTATAAATAAGTGCTAAGATGTTTTAAGAATATGTTTGAAATATGATTAAGATATCTCAAAACATTTTAAGATATCGTAAAAATATGAAATACAGTATACAATTAATATATTATATTATATTGTATTGTATTGTGCTGTACTGTACTGTACTGCACTGTACTGTAGTCTATTGTACTGTATTATACTGTACTATACTGTATTGTATTGTATTGCATTGTATTGTATTATATTGCATTGTATTGTATTGTATCGCATTGCATTGCACTGTATTGTATTGCATTACATTGCATTGTATTGCATTGTATTATATTATATTATATTATGCTAAATTATATTAACCATTTTTGGAAAAAAGTTTCTACAAAAAGGTAGCTTATTTGTTTATGTACTTTCCGTTTGAAAATATTGGGAAGTAACGCTTTTTCTATATAAAATATCTTTTCCACTCATACAACATGAAAAAAATTATACTTATAGTTACTCTTGCTACATGAGTTTAATTATTTCATGAGTATGAGCAGAAATGAATGAAATATTAAAATTATTATCTAAAATTTCACGTCAAAAAAGTTATTGGCGACACAAACGAAAATTCATAAAAATATCCTTATGGTTTTTATTTTTATCCTCTTCTACGGGTTAATGAAAACATGACGGAGCTATAGTCCGCAGAGTGGTTATTTCACAAAATATCATTAGCTAAGGTTTACGAGTTTCTAAGAATAAAGCCACACGCAATTTGCTTCTTCGTCCTATAGTTCTCCTAATTCTTTCTCCTTCCTAACCTTCATGGCTTCGTGTGTAAATGATTTATTATTCATCACGTGAACAAACTCTAAATGCGGCACAAATGATTATGAAGAGGGACTAATATGATAAGATGTATCTTATTTTTTTCTTACAAGTTTCTCACAACATGCATACGTGCAATATGGCTCATCTAAATTGGTGTCTATTAAAAAAATATAGTAAATATCCTTTACTCTGGGCTCTCTTAGCAATTATTCTATTTCAAGGAATCTAATTTACATGACACTTAAAGATAAAAGGTTAATAGAAAGATAGTAATTATTATATTGGGTAAATAAAAATCCTTTTGATATATGGGAAATACAGAATTAGTTAACTAACGATATTGTGGGAAAAACTGCTCTGCGGACAACAGCCCTGTCTAACACGAATTACACTCACAATATCTAGCAAATAGTTAAGATCATTTATCAGCAGAATGACCAGATAGATATCTGTTTCCAGTTATTAGTTCGTATTGCATTGATAAATAATCTAACTATTTGGATGTCTAATATCAGATAATTTAATGGTTATTATATCTCACTTCACACACATGCTAAACAAAACTCTGAAAGTGCACTTCATTCATTACAAAAACTGTGAATACTACAAAATTATACGATAATTAATATCATAAACGCTTAATTAAATACAGCATAATCTGTTTATTAGATATATTAATGGCTTAGCGAAAAAAAATTATATTATTTTTGAGTAGGTCGTTGGATGTTGTATATTAATGTTTACGTTTAAAATGGTCACAATCTACAAAAGTCAGCGACCTATTAAAATACATTAAGATATCTAACTGTGCCCAAACGTATCTCATTTGAATTATAGCATATTGCAGAATTCCAATGTGAGAGTCAATAAGAGAATGTAGCCCAAAGAACACACTGATTAAGAACATTCGAACTTTTGTCTGCTAAAATAAACTATCACACAGTTGATTAAATGAAAAATATCTTTAAAATTTTTTGTTTCGCAAACTGTTAAGTTTTTTTGGAAATACAATTTTAAACACATTATAGCATTAAATAGAGCTTATTTTTCCGGTAATTAAAAAAAAAAGGGAAATCACCTACGCCTCTTTGTTCCTAAAATAACTTTTTTTATAACGTTAATTGTTAATTTACTGTTGGACGTATACGGACCGGGATTTTAGATGACACAATTAAAGAAAGGGTTAAACTTTTATTTTCAGAATATTTTACTATGATAGTTCATGTGATACACGCGCTAGCAGCTGTAAAAGTTAACGATAATGAACGGTCTGCTTTCGGGAGAAGGAGCGCCGGGCCCGCGCATGCGCATGAGTACCGCTCTCGTCGCGCGCGAGATTTTTGACTTGAACATTTCAATTTCTGTAATATTATAAATAACGTACAAAAAATAAATGTAAGTACAGTGTTTTTCGGTATTTTTAAATGACGTGTAAAAATATACATCACCACCAAATTTGAAATATTTATCCACAGCCATTCTCAAGATACTTGAATTACATTTTCAAGTTGGTATTTTAGTAGGAATCAATAAAAAATGGTAGTAAACAAGTATAACATGGCCAAAGCTACTGTTTTTCAGACCTTCTAATGGTGTTCAATGACGACATAAAAATCCAGTTTACTGTCAACAATTAACGTCATTACTATTATTATTTTAAGGAGGTAAAATACCAAACCAAACCGAATTAATCGAATAATGTACTTTTTTTTAATTACAATGCAACATTTTCAAATTTCTGTTTCTTGATGGAATACCTCATATATATTTTCAATAAAATAGTACACAACTTATAATACTAATCGCCGTAGTCCGAGTATTTTTTTGAAAACAATTTTGTGTTTGATACTATATACCCAACATATTCAAAGATATTAATAAAAATAACATGCTTACAAAGATTTCGCTGTACAGTAAATTGTACGGTACCCGAGAACTGGCAATTCAAATTCTTCAATAAAATAGTACCGTTCTCCTTTTTGTCGAGTGGGAGATACACTCTTACACTAGAACAACAAATTGATTTATTCAGCATTCACCAACATCTGCCAAATTTATGACAACCTTAATCCACAGATAGTCTTGGTTACAGGCTTGCATTTGAAAGAATTAACAGATTTATGAGATATTTAGCTGTTGGCTTAACCTACCTGTTATAGTACTGACGTCAATACTAAAGAGGTTTGGAAAAAAACCGATAAAAATGTTTGTATGTTTAATTTTATCGAAAAATGTAGAATCTTGCTGTTTCTGAAAACATTTGGGAATGAAAAATATACAGCGATCAAATGCATGCAAATGTATAAGCAATGTTAGGTGTCCTATTTAATAGGTCAGGAAAAAGAGCTGGGAATTGACCATTTCGCGACTTTTTGTTTCGGCAAGCTGAATTTTGTTTACAGGCTGATTAATTGTATAATTTTTACGTAAATACGCTTGTAACATTTTTCTGTTCATTTCCACGAGAAAACAGTAAAGAATTTTTTTGTTCGTCTTTAAAAGACCTACAAAACTAGCCCTCAGCGTCAAAAAATATTGATTAGATCAAAAGTTATAAACAGAAGAAGTTTATTTATGACTTTTGAATTAAACATTTATAATCTGCGTTATTATTACCAGAACGTTTTGACATCGCATTCTCTCATTCCTTATCATTGCCTAATAACTCACACGAAATCTGGAATCGTTAAGTTGAATAGTTTACAAGTTATGGCCTTATAAACAAATTAACTAATTATTAGTCTGGACGATCACGAGCATCTTCCACAATCGCACTGATTTTTTTCATGGTAGATTTCATAATAATACATTGCAATCTGTCATTTATTTTTAAATTTCAAATTTGCAACCTAGAAAGTTTTTTATTTTTTAGCCTTAGTTGCAAAATGAAATATACGATGCACACGCGTGATATTCTTATATATTATTACATATTCGGAAAGCTTATGAACTGAGCTTCAAGTTAAAAAAAAAATCGTCAAGGTTCGTTGAAAAACAACAGAGTTACAGGCTGTCAAAGTTGATGATCTATTGTTAAACAAATTAGGTTGATAGCGGCAAAAAAAATACTGTCATAACCGGCAACCCGAGTACTTTCCCAGATAAAAATATTTTATTTGTGGAAGTATGTTAAGTGCATAAGAAATATTGTCAAGAGTCAGTAGGTCGCTTGATTTTCGGCGAGCCGTGACGCGGCGGAAGGGTGGGGGAAGCGAACGACAGCGAGTCCGAAGAAAATGACGATAATATTCATAGTCCTGCCGTTAAAAAAGCGAAATTCGCTTGAAAATAATATATTTGACCATCTACCATGAAAAAAATCAGTGCGATTGTGGAAAATCCTCGGAATCGTCCAGACTAATAATTAGTTAATTTTTTATAAGGTCATAACTCGTAAACTATTCAACTTACCGATTCCAGATTTCGTGTGTTATTAGACAGTGACAAGGAATGAGAGGATGCGATGCCAAAACGTTCTGGTAATAATACCGCAGTTAATAAATGTTTAATTCAAAAGTTATAAATAAACTTCCTCTGTTTATAACTTTTGATATAACCAATATTTTGTGACTCTCGAGGGCTAGGTTTGTAGGTCTTTTGAAGACGAACAAAAAAAAAGTACTTTACTATTTTCTCGTGGATATGGACGGAAAAAAGTTATAAACGAAAAACCTGAATTTACGTAAAAATTATACAATTAACCACCCTGTAAACAATCGTCCCCTCATTTTTATGACTGTGGAAGCTAATATGTTATTGTACAAAATATTTAGCATCTATAGTGATAAATTTTTTGCCGAAACAACTCTATATTTCCTGGCCTATTAAGTGTCAGTACCGATTTAGCCGGAAATCATGAAAACCATTTTCTCGCACTACTAGATACGTACTATTGCAAAAGGTCGCACGTTTGAATTGGAAGTAAAAAAGAATTATTGTGCTCGGATTATTTATTTTATTTCAGAAGAATAATATAAATTTCGGATTACATACAGAGGAAACCAATTCTTCCATACCTCTGGTGATATCAAGAATACAAAAATGTTACAATAAAAGTTACGCCAAACCAATTTCTTCACAATTCAATAAATAACAGACATAATTATTTTCAGTGATTTAAATAAAAGAGGACCTGATTTTGTTTAACGCATTTTTGGCGTTATTCCATCTCTGAATATAATCTGAGACAATTTGCTTTTAGATGTAATTCCCAAAACCGCAGTTATTTAATAAAACGTAAACAGTAACGTTAGTAGTATACAAAACGGAAAATTTTAGGCAAGCAGGAAACGCCACTTTTACGAAAACAAACAATGACAAACCGCAGATTTATTAATCCATTAACATTTTTATGATTATTGCAAATTCCCCACGCACTGAAAAATATATCGCAAACTTCCTTGAGAAACCTATACGAAAAAAATAACTGATTAAATGAAGCTTATAAAAGATATAAATATAAATGAGAATTTATAATAAACTCCCACCTACCTACTGTTAATATGTAAAATAGTGACTTTAGTATGACAATGTAAGTATAATGTTAAGGACACTTGTTTATATTGCGTTTCCTGTAATGTAATACAACACGGCATCACATAATTTTCGAATTAAATTATGTCTTCAGATACTTGCACCTATAGGGTGTCCCTAAAGTAACGCAGGGTTTGAATTGCGCGCCATTTTCATTCGAAAAAGTTGCGCAGGGTCAGTCATGTTATAGCAAACATGTTGCAGTTAGACAAAGAAAGCTATACCACGGACGAGCGAGTGAAGATTGTGGAAATTCATTACAAGTACGGAGAGTGTGTAGGTGAGATTGTGGGCAAATTATGTGAAATTTTCGAATGAAACAACTTTGAAATGATTTTCTATGATCTTTCACTACAAAAAATTAAAGGAATCCTTGTATTTCAACATTTCTTTAGCTAATGTCATATCAAAAGTACGATTTCTCGTTTATAAAAGATTAAAGTTATAGTGATTTTCAATTTCTCTACCACTGGTTGACGTTTTTGTATATTCAATTAATTTTTCTTTGTCTGATATAAATCATTAGTTCAAGTTTCTACGAAGTCAAACGTCATCAGAGATATTTTAGCAAATGCAATATTTTTTCCTTAGTGACTTCGAAAACCAGTATTTCATAAAAACATAAATTTCGCCGTAAACTATTCGTTTTTGTGGTATAAATATTTATGAGGACGAGCAAATTATTCCGCCACAGTTTGTAAAAATTTATAATCCATTTAAATTAGTCTGCATCCTGGAAAGAACCACGTTTTTTTGTTAATTAGGTGATGTTTCATCAGCTTAAATAAACATCGGACTGATTAACTTTATTATTATTTTTTAACATAAACTTTAAACGATAAATAACTATATCAAATTTATTTTATGTCAATAGATTTATTTTTTTATTAAATATTTTTAAAGCACATAAACTTTTTCGAAAAAGAAATAATTTAATTCAAAACGCATACATTGAATATAAAATATTTCTTAAAAAAAATATTTCACTAATGTAATAGTGGAATTGTATACATAATTTAAATAAACATATCTATACTTACAAAACTTACAAAAGCTCCATCTACTGCTACATACTATAAGCATTGTTGAAAGTTTTAGATCCTACAGTATCGAAAATATTACAAAAATGTATCAACAGTTTTGTAAAATAACGCTATAATATGTGGTAGTAATACTAGTCCCGAACGGAAACAATTCACCCATCTTTCAAATCGGGACCGCAAAACCATTCAGAGATTGGAAAATTTCACCTATCTTTTCAAAATTCAGTTGTCACACGGCAATCACAAACCCAAATGGGAAAATTTGTGTGAATAGGGGAGGGGAATACTTTGAAGAAGAAAAGGACCAAAAATGTTTAAAATTAATAAAAGAGTTTAAAAAATTAAAGTTCGGTTATTTTCTGAACAGACCTCGTATGTATTGTTTGCTAAAAGATTATGGGCACAAATTTGTAACGAATTATCTCAGCGTTATTTCTTTCAGTGTAACAGCAACGCCTTAGCAAATATCCCATCTGACTCTATTGTAGAAATGCACAAATTACATCATACATATTTTATTAACAAACTTATAGATTCAAATTATGATATATTGTCAATTTGTTGCTGCTTTTTGACATACTCCACTCTTATTACTTAATCGTAGTAAAATCTGGGACATAAGGTCTAGATAAGAGCGACAAATTAAGATCAATCAGCAGCATTTTAAGAAATAGTGATAATAAAAGTGGAACATTAAAGAAATTATATTATTCTTTCGAATAATAACAAGTTGTTTGTAGTGGTGCTTGAAATAAACATTTACAGAACTGTTCAATTCATACTAACACTTTATTAATTGAAAATTAACTATTTCCAAAAACTAGTCACACAATATTTATTATGTAGGAAAGATACAAGGAAAAAATATATAAAAAATTTGCAGAATCTCAACATTTCTACGAAAACTGTTATACATATATTGGAACTTGTGCCATTACATTACTGTTGAAAATGTTTTTAAAACTTTTATAGACGTGTAGAAATTAACTTGGGGACTGAAAAAAAATGTGTGCCACAAATTATCGCACAAAAGAACCATCAATTCTGACCGCGGTTCAGTTCGGCGGGGTCTGAGCCATATAAATGAACATTTGAATATAGAAAAAAATTTTGTATGTTTCCTAGCACTTTTTCATGAATTTTTGCTATTTTTAACCTGTTTTTGAGGTTAGGAAATTCCTGTGATGTGATAGCTCAATTCTGACACCGGATTTGTGATCAGGAGGCAAAAATACTACAGATAGCATATGTCGCACGAAAACTACGAAAATCGAAAAAATCGACAAAAATGGGGTTAAAAACATTACTTTTTAGGGAATTTTTTTTGGTATTTAAATTGGGTATAGGACCTTCATACTTGGCTCAAGAAAACTTCATGTTATGTAGAATCATCACACCAGATTTCATCAAAATCGATTTAATAGATTTTGCATAATAATTTTGCAGTTCAAATTTTGAAAAAAAATTTACAAATTTTCAAAATTTTGCACAGCAAAAAACAAGGCCCTTAGATACTTGAAAATTAATCACGTATAGAAGGGCTGTCAAGCTTTCAAACGCATTTTGAAAATCGAATCCGTCAATTAGTAGAGCTCTGGCGCTTGTTTAAACATTTTTGTACTTATAAGCAATTAGAATAACTTTGTGAATATTCAATCAAATCAAATATTATTTATTCTTTAAAATATAAGCAAATGAGAAATTAACTCATTATATTACTAATTTTCGACATATTTTGAAAATAACTGTTGTTTAAACAATTTTAGAATATTTAAATAAATTTGTTTTTGATCTTTGATAAACAGTACATAAGTTTATGCACTTACCTTTGATACCTACAATAAAAAAATTAAGTTGATAATTGAAGGAAGTTTAAAGATAAATAATTATCGGACTGTTCAAAGACCAATAATTTATTATTAACGATAGGCATTTGAAAATACGCTAATTGTTTTTTGTTTTTAACAAGCGAGACATCGATTTAAAAAAAAATCATCCAAATCGGACTTCTAGAAGCGGAGGTATTAAAAATTTTTAAGCGCGTCGCGGTTTTGAACTCGTCAATTCAATTTCGAGCAGGCCGAAGCGGCCGCGCTCTCTGCTTCCCTCACCACCACCACCACCACCCGTACAATTTTCTTGAATTTCTCGCTTGCATAAATAACTTTAAACACGTTTTAAAGTAGGTTGCCAATGAAAAAAAGTATTGCAAACTTAGGCCTGGTAAGTACTCGGCATACCAAAAGTATTTTTCGAAAAATTAGCCCGGATGTACATTTAGTGTAAATAACGGTTAATTTTGATCGGCTATAACTACGTAACTAATTGACCAATCGATTTGTTTTTTTTAAAGAAACGTCTTTAAAATAATTTTTAAAACCTGCTTTAAAAAATTTGATCTGATTGAATATTCACAAAGTTATTCTAATTGTTTATAAGTACAAAAATTCGACCAATGTTTAAACAAGCGCCAGAGCTCTCTTAATTGACGGATTCGAATTTTTCAAAAAGCGTTTGAAAGCTTGAGAGCCCTTCTTTATGTGATTACATTTTCAAGTATCTAAGGGCCTTGGTTTTTGCTGTCCAAAATTTTGAAAATTTGCAAGTTTGTTTTCAAAGTCTGGATTGCAAAATTATTATGCAAAATCTATAGAACCGATTTTGATGAAATTTGGTGTGATGATTCTACATAACATGAAGTTTTCTTAAGCCAAGTATGAAGGTTCTATACCCAATTTAAAGACCAAAAAAAGTTCCCTAAAAAGTAATGTTTTTAACCCATTTTTGGCGATTTTTTCGATTTTTACAATAATAATCATGATTCATTCGATTTGTAACTAGTCATATTTTGTAAACAAATTAATTACAAAAATTTTTTCCTTTTCCATTTTCGCATAAAATCAACACTTGAAAAGGTACATAATTAAATAGGAAGATAAATATGACATTTTTCGAATTTTTTTAACATATTGTGCCGCCAAAAGTTAAGCCCACGTTTGTTTTATGCGCATAGAAAAATTTTCATTTCTAGTGATATTTGAAAGCCAAAAAACCAAAAATCTCCGTGGATATACGATTTACCCAAACCAAAACAGATACCGCCTAGTCTATAAGTAAATGAATAAAATAAGTTACATACACAAATTATTGAGATACCCCATGGCATACAGTTCACAATATTCGAAAACAAACTGTCACTGATGTTCTGCACGTACACTTAAAATTCTTTATGTTATGTACATGATATTCATAGAGACAAATAGGTCTAGGATAAAGATGTTTATAAGTTTTACTCAAATTTTATGAATCGTCGTCATATTCTACTAAAAGTATACACATTCAGGGATCAAAAGTCAATTCAGACCAACAAGGTATTTCAGGGTGTCTGGCAAGTATCTACTAATCTCACGAGAGCCCAAAGGATAGGTCAAAATAACACTACTATATGGTCCTGAGAGATTAGTTGATATTTATGGATTTCACATCTTTGGAAGACCATGATATCTACTCTTATCTTAAGAAACATTTTCCATGCACATGATAAAAATATTTTTGTAATATTTTTATATACAGGGTATACCACGAAGAGAGCCCAGTAGGATTATCTCAAAAAATAGACATAATTGACATCTGAAAATTTGTATACAGGAGTTTATCAAAAAGAACTATTTAATGAAAATAGTGTCAACTTCCTCGCACTTTCGCTTATACCGGAAGTCATCATCAGATGTGTTATTTCAAATGGAACACTATGTATATTTATGCATTTTTTAATTCTACGGCAAATTCTAGAATATTTTCATATAAGGTACTATGGGCCAAAATGTGGTAGTTTTCAAGTTATTATTAATTTTCGAAAAAAAATTAGGTATCTAAGTCATTTTTGAGAATAGAATAACTCCGACATTTTGCTTTATTTATTAATGAAATTTGGCATGGATAAGCAATGGAATTTAACCAGTTTATGTCAAATTTGCAGAAATTCATACAGAGTAATTAAAAACGTGTGGCCAATATTGTGACGTTGAAGTTGAATTTATTCAAAAATTTCAAATAGTACACACCATTAATGTAATAATATTACATTAATGGATGCAGAATTAAATTTACTTTATAATGATACTATAGTTCCCTATACCCAAAGTTAACAGTTCTTTTCTAAATTGGAAATTATTGATTTCAAATTTTTAATTAAATTTAATTAAATTTACAATTTTTAATTGAAAATCCTGTTTTTTATAAAAAAAAATATAAAAACATCCAGTTCTACTGTAATTTTTCTGAATTCTAAAATAAAATTTGTCTTGATTGACCACCCCCATATAACAGAGGGACAAAAGAATACTTCCTCAATCATTTTTGGTAGGCTGTGACAGATAAATGAGCCGGTAGCTGTTTTGAGAGCAAACTGGCGACTCTGATAGTCTTAGGTCAATCGTTTTCTCCCTTTTCGAAACATAAACATTGATAAGATTATCGAAAATATTAAACTTAGACGATGCACGGTTTATTCAGTCTTAGTCCGTGGTCCAATTGTCCAACAGCACAGCTTGTGAGGATTTTTACAGTGCTTAAAAGTGTGAATAAAAGAATAGTTCGCGAGCATGTTTTACTTTACGCGATTGATGACTATTTGTACTGCTGTGAAGTTACTTGAAGCTGTACTCAAGTTCAGAGGTAAGTCCATTTTCGTATGATATTGCTTTTATTTTTTTGGACTATCCCGATATATTTACCTATTATGGCTTAGGCAAAGAGATTTACAGAACTGTAAATTTTTAATAAAAAAGTTATTTCTTTCTTAATAAGCTTTTCCTTTTTTTTTAAATTTTACTGTCAAAAAAAAAGTGTTTTTGGGACATGACGTGAAACACGTAAAGTGCAAAAAAACACTGTTTTACACAGGTTACATACATATAGAGTTGGCAACCGTCCTTAATTTCGGTGGACGTCCAGCATTTGAGCTAATTTGTTACGTCCTGCCAAAACTTTGTGAAGGACGACAAATATTCTTAATCTTACAGTTAATAGTTACTGCAGTAGGAAAATCATTTATTTTGTCTACCTGTAGCGTAACTTAATATAAAATAGTATTTAGAAACAAATTCACAACTCATCAAAAAAAAAAAAAATGTGGGGATGGATTCATTTAAATATCCTAGTGTAGAAAAGAAATCTAAAACGACACTTTGAAAATTATTTAAAAATATTTATCTACACGTCACTGGAATTTGGTCGACTGTAAACTGACCTTTTGTCTTGTGCGGGGATTTTATTTCACAATATTTAAAATTTGTTTCTCGCCTGCTACAATATGATGTGTATGAAGGTAGCAGCATTTCGTACATTATTTTGCATACAAGCAAGAAACTGTTAACGCATTTTGTCCAGTGGCGGCTGGTGTAGGGGGCTCTGAGGCACCGCCCTCTCTCCTAGAAATTTTCATAGTTAAAAAATTTAATTTAATATTTAGTTCACAATGTTATTTATTAAATATACGTATACGACTTATGAAACACATGAAAAAGGATTTATTAAATTTGTAATGTTTTAGTCAATTTAATTTGCAAAATTCATTTGAAAAACACAGAATACGTGGGTTCTCGTGGTTCGCTCCTAAATCTGTAGAGTTTACAGCGGTGGTCATGGTTACCGTCTCGTAGCACTGAAAGTCGGAGTGGGAGTAGCGCATATTTACTATGCAGTTTGGTATCTGTTTAATCTGACAGTAAATAAATGATAGCTATTCACTGGATTTTTTTTCTTATTAAACTTAATTTGTTTACCAGTGGTGTAAAATTTTGTTACCTACATACTGTTTTTTGTGTGTTTGCCATAAGATTGTAAAAGTTCAAATTATTTATTTATTTATATTAGAGTGCTAATTATGTATCAACTTCGTCAGTAAAACGCATCATTGGAACTAGTTGACGATTAGCGTTGATCTATTCACAAAATTTTTGTGAGAATTGCAAAAATAAAATTTCTAAACAAAATGTACAAAACCTGAAAACAATAACTTTCGATTCACTCTTAATACATAATTTGCATGCATCATCATCTTTAGATGAGTTTTTTAACAGAAACGTTTGCTCCTAGATACTTCAATAAGGTGTACATTTCTTAAGTAGAAAAGATAAATGATTGCTTGTGGCGCCCTCTGGGAGATACAGACAATCGTCCATAAAATTTGAATTTCCCGTCCCAAGAAACCTCCGCATACAAAATTTCATGAATTTAACTCAAAGTAGTCGAGAGTTATTAAAGAAAATGTAAATAATTTTTTTTAATTTGACATCCTGTATATCCTAAACAAAGCGTTTCCAAACCAAAGTTTATAGGAAATTTTTTACTTAAAATTGAACGTAGAATAACATACTGAAGTATGTAGATCTCCTCCTGAAACATCCTGTATAAGTTCATATAAAAAAGATAATAAAAAAACAATACTTACTGCAACATAACAATACGGTACAATACAAGATTATTGCATAAAATTACAAAAAACAAACAAATAAAAACAATAAAAACGATAATCATTCAATGCCAAAAATCAGCAATTAAAAATTGACTTAGTGTCTCTAAATTTACAATTAAAAGCATCTAATTTAAGCGAATTGTATTATAAAAACAGGCTAACAGTACTTGCAATACTATCTATTGAAAAATCAGTGGTGCGAAAAATACCAAACTTTAATAAAAAAAAGTAATTGAAAAGAAAAAAATGGACTTTCACTATAAAAAACAATGTTGAGCACATTTTTCTTATATTTCAATAGTACTTAAAATAAAACTACCTAATTGTATTTTATTTATTTTTTTTAATACTTTGTATCCAAATTTTTCTGCTAACTAGAGATGCGTGATCAAAAAATTTTAGACACATTTTAACAAACACACTGTAGTCATTCAGTTACATAAGTACAGTCCGTACGATATTTGATAAGATAGAATTCCAAGAAGACCCCTGCGTCACTTTCTTGGAATTAACCGCATTCGACACCCGAGGTAGAAAGACATTGGCGGCCTGGCGTTCACCGTAGCAGCTTGCAGAACATACTGTGTTTTGCAGTTTCTAATTTTTCTAATTTTTTGGATGTTTCATAGAGGGCGCTAGTTATCCTAATTTCCTATTACATTTTAACTTCTAATTTTTTTAAGGTTAAGTTTTTTACCATTCGGACATTTCTCAATAATTAGTTATATTAAACTTACTATTACTAATTTGAATCACTAAAACTTTGATATAAAGTTAATTAGAGTTTAAAATACTACTAGAATGTATGCGTTGTTTATAAGATTTCAATTGAAAGCCTACATTATTTTTAGAAAATAAAATTATTATACACTAGAAAATGGAACTCAAATGGTAAAACTAGCGCCCTCTATGAAAGATACAACAAATAATTAAACCAGCATATTTGGAATGCCAAATTTCATAAAAATAATTCGTACCGTTTGGAAACTTTCGTAAAAGTTCTATTTTAAAAATTTTATTTTGTCACTCTGTGTCTCGAAAACAAGAGAGGCATATAATTCATAAAACAAAAAATTACTTTTTGACGTAATATCACTCCCTGTATTTACGAAACAGCCTGTATATGTTTTAATATTCTGAAAATAACTCGAAAAATTTCCAGGGACGCCCCTGCCACCGTAAATTGTTACAGTAGATCCGATAACAGATCTTTGTTGGTTTATTCTTTTCTTCAAATCGGACTTGTACCTAAGAAAACAATCATCGGTCGAATCGTTCACTGTTCTCCCAGCAAAAAAATAGTATCTAATAATAAAGTTACGGAAGTAATTACTAGTTATTTATTATAAAGTTAAAATTAAACGAGACTCTTCGTAGTAGATGTTTGATGCATTGCATGAAATGTGGAATAAATATTTTGTTTATATGAATTAGTATTTAAATAAATAGGTATATTTCCATATTTCCAGGAGAGTTTAAAAATAGATTAACAACTAAATTATTAGGCTAAAAATTTTAAATATGCGGCTGTGTTGGAACATGATAAACAAAATTTGCTTTACCAGTAAATAAATTTTACCTTGGTTTTGAATTTCTAGATGCGCAGCAAAATTATTAAGGTCTTTTTGTGGAAATAAAAATTATATAAAAAAAATCTCAGCAGATTGTTATATAACATTTTTGACAATAAATTGTATTTTACAGTCGTCAATTAAAACAGTTTGCTCAGTACCGTAATGAGATATTGCCCTATATTTTGTTTATTTACTTTGATGCCTACAAAACAATTGAAAATTTTATAAACTATGACCATGTCCCAGGAAAAAAACCTATATTGTTATGTTAATATGATTTGGGGAATTTTCTACCCAATTTTAAATTGCAGACGTCATAAAGAAGAGAAAATTGTTTATGTCAGATAAACAGAATGTATTGCTTTATAATTTTCCTAAAGGATATAAAATATAAATTAATAATATTTTAATTAATTAATATAATGTGAGAATATGTATCTTAAAAAGAAAAAAAAATTAATTGGTTAACTAATTTAAAAAAATAAATTTTGGAAGTAAAATACTGTATTTCAACATTTTCAACTAAAAAAGCTTACCAAAATTATTCATAGCTGCCATTGAAAAAAATAATGGTTGCGTTTATATCGGTCACGCCTCAGATGTTGGAAAACGTTAGAAGACATTTTTATTTACTATTAATATGCAGCTCAAGGAACTAATTTTGAACTCTTCGTGAAATTAGTTTGCTGTAGCGAATTTCGTCAAACTAATTAATTTTTTTACTGCTAATTTTTGCAATAAATATTAAAACCATAGTATTTTTGAATAGAAAATGAAAATACCTTTCAAACGAGGCATCACAAGCCTTTACTTCCCTTTTAAAAAATTAAGGGTTGTAGCTGCCATTCGAAGGGGGTTGAATTTAGGGGTGAAATTTTTACGCTGCAGGATGTCATTTCAGAATCCAAAATCGACGTGTCTCGGGATTTTTTATAAATATGCAGAATAATTGAGATACTGAATTTATTCCATTTGGATGTCCCACACTATAATAAACTACAAAAGTTATCAAACTTCCAAAATTCGTTACAGTACGCACTCTTTTTTTTTGTTTTCCTCAACGTTAAAGCATATCCATAGTTTATAATTCATAAACGCATTCGTCCATCACATTTTATACTTGTCGGTATGGTTTTTGAATATTTTATTGATAATTTCTACTAGGCAAATACATTGTCTTAATGTCCAACAAGCGTACTCTAATATGCATGTACTTGAAGATATAAATAATAAAACCATTTGTTCCTAGAATAAATAGAAGGAGCTGTAACTATTATCCTTGAATTATTCAGGGTATTTCAGAAAGACCTTCCGTAAATTCAGAGGGTGATAGTACGACAAAAAATAAGAATTTTTTGTCTTATGAACTATATGTATATCTCCTCTTGTTTTCGAGATACAGAGCGACAAAATAAAATTTTTTAAATAGAATTTTTACGAAAATTTCCAAATGGTGCGGAATATTTTTATGAAATTTGGTATTCCTGGGTTTTTAAGCACGACAAATACGTTTGGAAATTTTCGTAAAAATTCTATTTAAAAAATTTTATTTTGTCGCTTTTTGACTTTCTGAAACACCCTGTATGTCAGTCAGATAACTTTAGATTTAAATTTAAAAGACTCTTTATAAGACAGTTGCAGTAGGTGTAAACAGGGTATCACAAAAGTATAGTTACGCCTAAATAACTCGTCAGAATAGAGGGATGGCAGGGAAATGACCTCTACAAAAGTCGTTGAGGTTAATCGATGATTTGACCACGAAGGTAATTTTCAAGGTCATTTTGAAGGTCAGCTTTCGTTTTTCAAATAGGAAAAGCGGATAATTGTACGTTCAGATATAGTTTGGCCCATGGGTCATAGTGACCTCTAGAGGTCACTTGAAGGTCAATTGTTTCCCTCGAAGTTTTCAGGCTGGTATTTCGCCAGGAAAGCGAGATGTCAGGAAAATGACCTCTGTAAAAGTTGTTGAGGTCAATGGCACCTCTAGAATCTTCTTAGAAATCAAGTTTAAGAGGTCCTCAACACGACCTATGGTTGTTTCGAATAATCTAGAATCCTCTATGACCTCTACATCTAAGTGCATATCAATCGATCTTCGAAGGACGATTTTACCAAATCTTTTTAAATAAGCATAGTTTCGACTACTGGATAACCTCCTGAATAAAATCATTGAACTCAAATTAAAAATTATATCCAAATGTAAAATTCTACATTGTTTTTCAGAATCGGAAAGTAAAAAATTTGAAATGCTTGTCCTTCAAATGACTGAAAATTATCCTCAAGGTAAAATCTATGGTTACCAAGTTGTGGGTTCCATATAACCTCTCGCTATCCTGTTATTTAGACTATTAAGGCACCCTGTACGACATGCGAACTTAGTAATTAAGATACAATTTATACTGCGCAAAATTTTGTTGTTATTAAATTTATTTATGTCACCGACAGATCATATTGTACTGATTCCAGTAGGTAATTTTAAAATCAGTGCCCATTAATATAAAAAAACAGACAAATCTACGCAAATGTTTGTTGTATAGACGTTATATAGCCTAAAGCCGGATATAAACAATTCATTCTCTTTCCAAAACACAATCAAGTTAATAAATTAGCAAAATTAGCTTACTGACATTGATTAATATTCACTAAGTAAAAAAAATTGACATTTACTGCTATTACCTCATAACCATGAATGTAGGAGTTGTTCCGATGGTGTTGAAATAAAAAAAGTACATTTTGGTATTACCAGATTTTATAATTTTGTTATAAGAATTTTTTTTATTTCAGTATTTTGTTTTTTTTTAAGGTATAGTTTTTGTAAACTCTTACATTAGAACAAGTTTACTGTTACCTCAAGAATTGAAAAAGTTAGAAATGATCAAATAGTAGTTGATACAAAGCCTTTATAAATGAATACAAGCCACGTGACATGTAATTTTATTTAGAACAGTAATTTTATTTCATTCACGTTTGCAAATTTCGGTGAAATTAAACATTATCGAAACGATAAGATCAAGATTACATTAAAACAGAACATTCTGTTTCGCCGGCTGTTATTGGTATAATTTTCAAGAGATTCTATTCAACCAATCAGCGATCGTAGACGTAGCGGTTTGTCATTGTTCATTGTAAACAAATCGTTAATATTGGGAACGCCTAGATTCAAAGATTTTTCTTCAGTTGAACATGTATAAAAACGCCTAGCAATAACATTTAATGAGTTTCAAAGGCGTCCCTAAAAAAGTTTTCTCCTAAAGGTAAAAAATTATAATAATTTGTATATAATGTTTAGAAAATTTCTATTATATGTTCATTTGACCAACAACATATTTTAATTGTCTATGTCCTCAAACAATTCTATTGATGGTAAATTTCGTTTTGTTCCGTTTCAAAAGGTCTCTAAAATGCCATGTTGTAATAATATTAATAAACAAAATATCCCTCTTATTTCTCCCTTTCGCAATTGTAATATGAATTAATAGAAGGTGCCTTTAATAGATTAAAATTACCTGAATCACACCAAATTCCGCACTGCTGCACTGCACTACTAGGAAATTTATCAACCACTTGTCAACAACTGAGATTTATTGCCCAGTCGCCCAGTGCAACTGTGTTATATTCCGTTGGCCCGCGCACATACTCTTCAACTGGGCGTATACATTTCTACCACTTCCATAGGATAACACCAAAGCTTCGCATAATAATATTCTATTTTATTTACTAATTGATTTTCTATTAGAAATTATCGGTTTCAGACAACCAAAAGATCGTTTAATTATCACATTAGCCTGTTCAGTAAATTTCAAGGAAGGATCAATTAAACATATTTTTTCGCAATCTCAGTTGGTTGTAGTTGACCCTGGGATGATTTAAAATTAATTCGAGTTTAAGATCGACTTCTAGCAGTGTATGTTCCGAACAACGTTGTTTTAGATTTTAAAATATTAATAGAGAAACCAAAATTGAACGAAATTTTTACAAAATAATTTAAACCATTAGTTATTCTCTGATTATATGGTATTTTCCTCGTGCCACAAAAAAAATGATAGAAATTTTAACATTGGAGACTTGTGCGGGGAGGGGGCGGCATATTATTATTCAGTAGGCCGCATGTGCGCCCAGGAACGACTTACGTGTTTAAGCCCTAACCACCATGGTGCAGGAATGAAAGAATCCTAGGAAATCTCATTAAATAGGGGGGGGTGAAATTCCGACTGGTATCAACCTCTCATATTGACGTTCTTCTACCCTCAGAGGTCCCTCTTTACGAATATAGCTGATTTGGCGGCCGCGGAGATCGAACCCGCGACAGTGTCATTCGTCGATTCAAGTACTGACGCCTCGAACCGCTCGACCACCGACCGACCAATTCGGAATACATGTTAATCTGGCATTTTCACCATAGATACTATTTAAAGTGCATTTACAAATACTTAATACACGAAATACAAAATAAATATTAGTTTTGACCTGTAGTTTTTAGAAAATCTGGCATATTTTACCATCTTTATGTAATTTTTGAATTTTTGGGTTTATCTAAATGATGAATGAAGGTGGGAGAGGGTTCAAGGTGGTTGCATGACGCGTTTATCTTCACAATTTATAAAGTTACTGAAACATAGTCGCCTAGACAATTTTATATTATTAAGGGCGCCATATCTTTTAAATAGTGTTTTCCACAAAGACAAATAATATCTCTATAATAATAATATCTCTACTCCTCATTCTAACTACGAGAATTAGCGCAGAAGTCGGAGACTTGTGCGGGAGAGGAGGCGGCATATTATTATTAAGCAGGCCGCATTTGCGCCCAGGAAGGAGTTATGTTGGTAGGCCCTAACCACCATTCAGTGCAGGAATGAGGGAAACCTGGAAAACCTCATTAATTAGGGGGGTGGTACCATACTTGCACAGAGGGGGCCAAGCCTCCGTACAAGCATAGCTAATCTACGGTCTACGGGCCGCGGGATTCGAAACCCGGGCAAATAGCACACATCGATTGAAGTACTGACGCCTTAAACCGTGCGGCTATCGACAGCTTTATAATTAATAATTATAAATAATTTCAAACATTTAATAACTGAATAATCTAAAGCTTATCAAATAATAGGAATGTTATGTCATCCCATTTGGGTATTTTCAAAGACGCCGCAGTAAAACGAATAAACAGGTGCAAAAAACGATCAAACAATGAATGTTTTAGGTACTGAAATCTACGAAAATACTAACTTTTTTTATATACAACGCCACATATAAATATTCTTATAACATTTACTTGCTTAGTCCTACATATAAAATTGTTTACTTTTATTTATAAGTACGTGAAAATAATTCTTAAAATGTGGGGTTAGGATAACAGCAAACGCATGTTTTACAATCGCTTTTTTTTAGTTATTATTTTATTTGAGTAAATTTAAATAGTAACAATGAATAAACATCAAGGATTTTATTTTTGTGCTAACTTTTGTTCTACACGTTTTACTGTTCAAGATTTCAGTACCTAAAAACGCCAGAAATTTGACTATTTCTCGGCCAGGGATATGGCCACCTTAAATTAAACCATTAATAATGAAGTGATTTCAGTGTACTCTAAATATCTCTCTTTGTCTTAAAGAGAACACGTTAAACTGTAACATGTAATTAGTTTTGTCAAATTTAAGAAGGACTATTCTCAATTTTTTAATGAATATACCGTATTAAAAAGTCTAGTGATATATGTCTGCGAAGTAATCCAAACCGATGAACAATATTCACATCTCGAGAGGTCAAATGCATAAAATAATTTGAGTAGCAGATTATTATCATGGAAGCCGACCATGTCTTATCGCAAATCCTTATATCTTCAGACTTGAATGAATTATTTAAATCGCACCGTTCCGCTACCCCATTTATCTAATCCACACACGCACACAATCATTAATACCTACATAAACGAAACATTTTTGAACTCGTCTGCATATATTAATACAACTGGGAAAAATTGTAATGTCATTAATAAAAATAGAAGAGGTAAGGGGACCAAGGTAAGAACCCTGAGGTACTACAGAGGTAATATGGTAACGGCTAGATTTAAATCTTGCTGGTGGTATCATGTACAGGACTGTTTGACTGAGTTTGAATATTATATAAATTAATTAAAGTTTTAACATTGATTTTTATAAATCGACCTTAAATAAGGCTGTCACTGGAAATACAATAGTAGTTTTCTCCGTGTTAAAGTGATGTTAAATTCATCACTAGGACTAGGAAAATTAACTATGTTTTGATTCATATCTACCATTACCATATATTTCGGGAGTTTTTTACTATAATAAATAGACACTAACCTCATCGTCATTTTAAAATAAAAAAAATTGTCATGAATGTAAATTAATTCCTATTTATTGAATATTCTAACATTTTCAGACTATGGTAATAACATTTGTTAACGTCACTAGAGCCAAAAACAATCTGTCGTTTTATAAAAAAACGAAAAATTTATTACAAATATACGTATAAAGTACGTAAAATAAAAGTATAATTTAGAAACGTTCACATTATTTCTTATTGGTAACATGTTGGAATATTAATTATTATTATTTAAATATTAATTACATATGTATATTCAAACATTTATTTAAACTATACATTATAAATTAAGTTGGAATTTTTTATTTTATAGTGCGTCATACTGATTAAAAGAAAATAGGAAGTTGATCAAAACATTTTTTAAAATTCTATACTTCTATACATCTAACTTTAATATTACCTAAAGTAACAAAAAAATTTATAAATATTAATCTTCTATCCGGTGGGGGAACTTCAAAATTTGGATCTCTGGGCGAAATTTAATTCGGGGACTTTCCACCACCTTAGACTAAATTGAGTTGAATTTTTTTATATAAAAAGTAAGTCCCAATAAATGCGAAATTTCTGCGCCAGACCAATCAGCGATCGCATTATTTCCAGCATAGATGTAACGGTTTATGACTCCAAACAATCGATTTATTTTAGACAGAAAGTGATCCTGTTTCGGAATTGTCACTCGCTTCTACAAAATTCATCGAAATTGTTTATGCCACAACCGTAAAACCGATAATTCCTAAGTTGATATTAACAAAATCTTTCAACGTCAACGAGAAATTACAAAGTAATTTAATTCTCTACTTCCTTTGTCCCTTTAAACCATCAGTATTGTATAAGGAATATTTAGCCCAATCGTCATACTTTAGTCTAGTGTTTCCAGATCCGATTCTTAATAAATCACCCTGTATAAAAAATACAATTTTCTAGAACTGCACAAACACTTTACATCGGGTTTAGGCGCTAGCGAAGTTCAAATTCACAGTCTCATCAAATTCCTTGTCCTTGAAGTTTTTAATTTAAAAGTATTAAAAGTAGAATGTACTTAGGAGGAGACTCTGGTCCTCCTAGTAGGCTACCTCCCCACCCTGATCCCTTTTGCTGTGTGATAGTTCCGCCACTGCCTCTATCTATCCATATAAAGTTTCTTCCATCGACAATACCTGGGATTTTCAGTTGAAACCTTGAACATATAGTTTTAAGCCAATTTAGAGATAACCATTTAAAATTTATTTCCTCATTCTAACACATTACGATCTTCCAAAGCAAGCAAACGTGAGAAACTACCTTGAAATAATAGTTTTAGACAGAATTTCTCGAAATGATCCGGAATATTATATATTCGTATATTTCAATGACCTTTCCAATGAATCATATATCAAAAATAGCAATAAGTAAATTACGTCAACCTGACACTAATTGTTATCATTGGCGTATGCGTATAGTATCAAAAAAAATTATAAAACGCGCGTATGGATTCGATATTTGATCAAAGTGTCTATGAACCGTATGACCAGTGTCCTATTAAAATCAATAATTTCAATAATATCAATAATATTAACAATGTAATTGTAACGAGAGACGAAGTATTAAATACTTTAATTGAACTGGACGAAAACAAAGGGGCAGATTTCCTTTGTAACCCTCTCACTTTGTTATTTAACAAGTCTCTTGAAGAAGGAGATTTTCCTGACACATGGAAGCAAGCTTTTGTGATTCCTATTTACAAAAAAGGTGATAAAAACGAAGTTTCCAACTATCGGCCAATTAGTAAATTAAATATTCTTAGTAAAATTTTTTAACGTATATGTTATAAGCATTTACTTAGCGCGGTTAAATCGTCTATAATTATTGAGCAACATGGATTGTTTCCACATAGATCTATTGAATCCAATTTAGTAATATACTCCCAATATATTACAAGTGCTATGGATAGCCAGACTTAGGTGGATGTCGTGTATACCGATTTTAGCAAAGCATTCGATAAAATTAATCATAATATACTTGTATCTAAATTGTCTGAAATTGGTGTACATGGTAACCTACTGAGATGGCTTACCTCTTATGTTTTCAACAGGTCGCAATTGGTAACTATTAGTGGTTACAAATCTCCTCACTACGTTGTAATGTCAGGTGATCCTCAGCGATCACATTTGGGACCTTTACTATTTTTAGTCTATATCAACGATATCCGTCATTGTTTCAAATTTTGGAAATTTTTATTTAAACTCTTTCTTTGAATACTGTAAATTGAACAAGCTTCAATTAAATTTAAGTAAATGTTTCTATATTTGTTTTACCAGTAACCAAAATATATACTCTAATAATTATAACTTTAATAAGAATATTTTAAATCTTGGGGTTGTCTTTGACAGGAAAATGAGTTTTTCTTCACATATTGATTATATAACTTTAAAAAGCAACAAAATGCTTGGATTCATTGTCAGAGTTTGCAAAAATTTCAGGTCGATTTTTGCTATTAAATCTGTATATTTTGCATACGTGCACAGCATAATCAATTTTACATCTATTGTATGGAGTCCTCAATATACCATATATAAGTCTCGATTTGAGGCCATACAGAACAGATTTATGCGATATTTACACTACAAGGAGATTGGTGTGTATTCTTTTCATTGTAGCATGATGTTACGAAATCAGTATCATATTATTTCATTGGAGAATCGAAGAATTATTACCGAAGCAGTATTTTTGTATAAGCTTCTTAATGATTTTATCGATTCCCCAGATTTATTAGCCTTGATCTGTTTACATGTACCACAACATGATTTTAGAGTAAATGCACTGTTTCATGAGACTTTTTATCGAACTAATTCTGGTCAAAACTCTCCTATAAACAGAATATGCAGACATTTTAACTTATACTGTAGTACTCTAGATAATTTTTCATTCCTCGCTCATTAGTTTTAAAAGATTTTTAAAGGGAACTATTATTGCAAATTAACATTTTCTATTATAATAATCTTTTCTGTACTTTTATATTCAATTAGCTTTAAGAAATTTGTGGACATTGTTTTGGGCTATAAAGCCTGTATTTATCCCTTCCCCATAAATAAATAAATTAAAAAAAACGAAGTGATTATAACTCGTTACAATTGACGTTTATATTTATTATTCTTCGTATTTACGAAAAAAAAAACGCAAAAATATAACTTTTTCGTATAAGACTTTTCTATTACAAATATCGTTAGGAAGCTGTAGTTTAATTTTTATAGATTGTACACGCCACACCCTGTATATTTTTTACGGAACAAATTTTCAAGTGTTTTATGTTTCTTTTATAGGCATTCTGAAGTTTGATTCCTGTAGTAGAGCCCTTTTTGCTTTAAGTAAACATAAAAAATATTTAAAATAATATTTTCGACTAAATCTATAAATATTAAAGATGTAAATACGAAAATTGTTGTCATCATTTACTGTTCTTATAAAACAATAATAAGTGGTAACGTCAATTAAATCTTAACTACCAAAAACAGCTGTAACCTGTCCAAGATGTTATTGCGAAATATCATCAATACATGTATATAAAACGACAAAAACAACTTCTATCGATGACGTCCATCATTAAAAAGGACCAAATAGCATCATCATTTGTAGTGCATTTATATACTTCGTGTTAAAATTTGGTAACAAATTTTTATACGATACAATTGGGTGTAAAAACACAAGGTCGCTGATTATTCCTTCCTTCCTTCTGGGCCCAAAAAAAGTTAATAGCGCAATTTATTCACAAAACTCGGAGCGAGCAGGTTCCTCTACCTGTTTCCAGCCAAAAAGCTTTTGAGATTTGCAGATCGCTTGTGGCAGGTTCTTTGATTTTGTGTTGAGTAAAAAAACTTGTGGTATATGACAGACTTTTGATAGACATGTGTTATGTGGACAATCATGCCAGTGTTGTCCTACACTAATTATGCATCATCGGAAGGGATACTTAGGTAAGTTTATCATCTGCGTTCGATCATAGCTACACAATGAAATAAATTACCAACTGACTGACTGATTCACTAGTGCGAAAACAAGTTGTTTATATGACGATAATTTAGTCGATTCGTAAGTAAATTTAATTATAACAGTACTTATTTATTTAAATCATTGGTAATTCATACATATGGAGAAAAATCAATAATTACTTTACTCCTTACTTACACCTTAGGACAGAGTGCGTAATATCGAACACAAATAGATTGTTTATAACACATTTGTTGGATAAACAGCTACATTATGTAAGCGCACAAAATTCTATGAAAAGTATTTTGGAACTATTTGCTGTACTTCTAGAAAACCAAATTGGGATTACCTATTTTCATGATGAATGTACAAAATTATTTTCATATCTATACCGCCATATTTTTCAGCTATGCAGTCTGAAACTAGCTGCAAAATATTGTTCGATTATAAAAGGACTTTGATGTAGGTATCACACTCGAAAAATATCTAAATCTGAGAGTGTAGTGTTTCTAAGTGAAAAATTGGATCGACAAATTCAGGTAGACGTAATATACACAGGCTTTTCTAAAGTAATTGACAAACTAGATCATGATACTTCTCATGTTCTGGTATGTCAAACAATTTACTGATTCGTTTTTAATCTAACTTACTTGCGATTTCAGCACGTGCAATATTGACTTTCAACTTTCAACAGCTGACAGGTATACCACAAGTTTCCGTCTTAGGACCACTTCTTATAATAACATTTACCAATGATATTGTTCCTGCAACATCAATATTTCAGTGTATGTGGATGATACGGAGATAACAAACATTGGAAATTCTAGGATTCTTCAAAATTAAAAGAGATTAACATATCGCGCCTGGAAAATTATTTACCCCGATAAATGTAGGGTCATGACCTACGCAAACAATTCTTATCCGAGTATAATTACCATACTGACAGTGTTTAGATTTGAATTTGTAAATGATCTCGTTGCTTGTATTTGTTTTAAATTGATTACTTCTATTGCTAGCAAGAATTTAAGATTTGTTATTAGAATTCTAAGCAATTTACCGATAAACATGCCTTAACTTTGCTATACAATAGCCTTGTTAGATCTAAATTGGAATATGCTTCGATTGTTTTGTATCTCATCTGTCAAGTTAATAAAGATCGTTCGAAAAAAGTGCAAAAGATGATTCGTAAAATCTAAAGATTACGCACTTAATGAAATACTCGTATACTCTGAAAGAAGACTACCTTGAAAAACGGCAGGTGATTGTATTGTACAAATTAATTAATAATAAAATCAATTGTCCAGAACTGTTGAAGTATGTTAGAATTAGAGTGCCAAAACCCAACATAACATTTGTGATCATATGGCGTTACCTGTTTACCTGCTGATAAAAAATTACTTTGTTCTTGAGATATCTTATATAAATAATGATGCTAAAATATTAATCATATCCATAAAGTACAGGCTTAACGTGAATAAATGCAAAAAAATAAGGAAGTGGTTCTTCTTTAAATCAAATCAAATTTACAAAAACACTGAAATTAAGGGAATCATTAACAATTATTAACTATCTAACAACAGTCTTATAAGAAATTCCATTTTAATATTTACAACATGCTATTAGAACTATTATTTTTCTCTCCCCAGTTGAAGAACCACTAAATCTGAAGGAAGCAGCTGGAGAAAATTTTTTTACAAGAGAAATCCCCCTAAATTTTTAAATATATATATCTTTCCATTTATAAATATAAGTAACTGCAGCATAATGACTAAACATAACCATCTAGATTTAGATCATATTATTAATTATAATTTTGAGTTTAGTACTAAGTTTTGGTGGTCGATTTCCTGTTGACTGTGGAATTTTGTACTGCATTGACATCTTTTCTTTTGTGTTCTATATGCACAACAAGGCTTTTGTACGGCAAATAGGAATTTCAAATTTACAACGAAATTAATATGTACAGGTCGTCCTAAATTCGACGCCCCAATGATATTAGAAGGTAACGAAAAATGTTGCTGAAAAAAGTTTTAGATATTGTTGTGTTGTCGCCATGAATTTTTTTTCCAGGAACATACCTGCATTTTTCGATATTTAAAAAGAACATATTCTTTCGATAAACTTTTGTTTAAAAAATCTATTTTCTTTAAAAAGTTGTGATCAGAAGTAAAAACAATCATTACAAAAGAATTATAATAATTATTTTGTAATAGTAGGAAGAAAAAAATATTTCATGACGTCATCAACACAATTTTTGAACCCCATACTTCAAATTTTCAGTAACATTTTACCCTGTAATATCATTGGGGCGTCGAGTTTGGGACACCCTGTACATAGATATTTAAAAAAGTGGATTAAATAACGATTTGTATTTCACATTTTGCTGTTTCAACTCACTTGTGTGATTCTTCTACAGTCGAGGCCAACTTCTATATAAATATTAAACTTTTATCTAATCTTGGAGTTCCATGTTTTTTAATATTAGTATGTCGTTAACAATAGATTTTTTATATATAAAAAATTGTCTCATAAGTTGTTTGTACATTAAGAAACGAAATAATTTGAAACACGTGAATAATACTGAGGTACTGGTAAACACAAAAGGAATCCGGGGAACTATAATAAAAATAATAATATAGTAATTCGTTCATATTCTGTCAAAATTAAAAAGTAATTTGATATATTTATCATGTCTAACTATAGACGAATATCGTAGTTTTGTCAACATTTATGAGACCTTCCTGATATAAGTTTTTAAGGGGACTAAGTCCACATAAGATAAAATGACTAAACACGCATCAATGATATACAAATTATTAAATTGGATCAACCCGCGTATTGTCAACTCAAATATAAGCTTTTGGCGCAGTTAGTCATAGCGATCTCTTGGAAACACTTGAAACGCAGACTTCAAAGGAAATATAAAAACACTTACGAAAATTTACTTAAATAACAGAGTTATTGATTAGAAATTGACATCTTTCAAAGTGAATACAAAACAGTACCTGGAGTCCCACAGGGAACCGTTCGTGGTCCCTTATTATTTAATCTTTATGTTAATTAGTTATTTGACTAATAACAGACGACAGGGATGGACTTCAAAATTATAATAGATTTTTTTAATAGTAAACTCATAAGGAAAACATAAATAAAACTCACTTTATCTACAATCACCTTATAATCGGAGTTTTGTCCACACATATGAACCGTCCAAACTGATATTTTATCCACTAGTAGAATAATGAAAAAATAATAAACCTACAATAACTCAAATTTATTTACTTATTAACATTAACATTTACATTTATAATAATAGACATTTCGTTTTTTGTTCTATCACATTTAATTTCCTTTCCGTTAATAACAACCCTTGTAGCATTGTTGCCATCATTTTCGGAACGCATAACATCTGTCGAAGTTTGTGAAGAATTTGCACAATACGGATGTCTCTTCTTGTAAGGAACTATATTTTCCTTGGATTTTCCTTGTAATATCAAATTTGTTAGATATAGACTCCTTACCATAACTTTCTGCTACGGAGGAGCTCATCCATTCACTATGCCGTTTGATGGTTGTCAAATCAGCACCTTTATTGGTCAATAAAGTTGTTGAAGTGCGCCTCATACAATGGCCAGTATATCCTTCTGGATTTGCGATATTCAGGAATGAAGCAACTATTGAGGATACCTACGCCAATGTGTTGATTCCAACAGGCTGAAAAGTACATTTTTCATTGATGTATTTTAAAAAGAATCTGTCTTGTGTTTATTAAATTCCAATAATTCCTCCACAAATATAATTGTGATGTGATTATGAATAAAACGTTGTATTGCATTCGTCTTTTAATTGCCTTTTATCCACTTAAGAATATTAGACATTCTTGCGTGAATAAAATGCTATTTAAAACACTTAGTAAATAACTATTATTCCTTTTACTGGTCTTATAGTTTTTAATACAATACCTAATGATTGAAAGAAAATAATAAAAGTTTATTTTCATGGAAGCTAAACCGTTATTTGACAGATATACCCAGAAGAAATGTCCATCTATTGAAATTAAACTGTCGAAATAAGAGAGTAAACATTTACAGTTCATAAGCAGACGTATAGCGTTAATTATTTATTTAAGGAAATTAGACACTACTGCAAAAAACTTCACGCATGTTACATATTTACATAACAATAAATAATGAGGTTGTTGACATTTGGCAAATATAGATATACTTTTTATCTTCAGTGTAATATGTTGGTTGTTATGTGATATTACATGAGGATCACAAGAGTTCACAGATAAGGAAACGGATGAATGCATTTTTGTTTTGCAGAATGACCCAATTTCTATGTTGGTTAGGGAACTATTAATAACTTGTTTCAATAGTTATTATACATATATATGTAACGGAAAAATACCGAGATAAACTGTTGGTTTTATAGTGTAGGGCGATGAATAAACTGAACTCAATATGATTTCGTTAGGAAAATTAGTATAATTTGGAAAGTAAAACTTAAGAATATGATAAAAAGAAACTTTACTTTGGTCAACTTGCCTGAATTTTTTAAATAAGTAAGTTCGTTTTTTAAATAAGTAAGTTCGAAGTGTTTTTTTCCGACCACAATTATTTAATAAACAGTTCTATCAGAATTTGGTAAAAATGCAAGAAAGTAATTGTGTTCATGTGGCTGTTTTTAAGAAGCTCGAGAATTTTCCTTATATTGCCAGCGAAATCCAGGGATCATAATGAAAAGGTGTTCGGCGAATTTAACGAATGGAGGGAAAAGCTTAGAGTAATGACAATAAACGAAGAAGGCCTGCTATCGTACTTTTTAAATTTGAAGAAAAAATATGCAATTTCATCTAGTGGTCAAAGTATTCGATGTTGAAGGCTACTATAAAGGTCTACAAAAATATTGATTTTGGAAAATATAACAAGCTTACTGCTTATCTAAAGAGTGCATCTAGAGGATACAAAGCAAAAAAAGTTGCAGTATTGGAAAGAGCACATATTGAAGAATTTTTTACTGGTGCTTCCGATAAAGAATATTTAATGATCTTTACATTTTACATGTTGTTTTCAGGATAATTCAAAAGGAGTCAGAGCTAGAAAAAAGTTTCATATAAAAACGAGCATAAAATTTTACATAAAAATGAACTATTGATTTTTTAATGAAAAAGTTGTAATAGTTTTAATTTTTTGTCAATTTTAATGACAATAACACAAACAATTTTTTTTCTATACCATTCGATTTATTATTTCAAATAATGAATGAAAAATAATAACTTCGAAGTAAGTTAAAGACAATATAGAACTAATTTACTAGCAAATTCTAGAATTCTCATATTTATTTTAATATTGTAAATTTTACATTTTACAGTTTTTACATTTGTTTTTAATTTAAATAATTCAATATTTTACATATACGTGTTTGTTTTTGTAGTTACATAAGTGTGCCATAACTTAAAAGTCTATTATTTTTTATTATTTGTTGTTATCGTTATTAAATTTTGTTATTGTTAAATTTGAACAATAAATTGGCCAATTCTCTGTGTAAGTTGTCAGAAATATCGGAGATTGTGACAATTATTTATACAATTTACTTATTTGGTAAAAATTTGGAAAATCTAAAACAACCTTAAAAACCCACCGATAAAATTGTACTGGTAAAAAACAGTTTTCATAATATTGATTGCTGCAGCACGTCATCTACATTACAAGATTATTATTTAATATTCATTCCTATTTTTTTTATGCAAAAACCTGTTAACACTAAAATTAAGTCATTAACTTAGTAATTTAGCAAATATTAATTTTATATTAATTAATATAATTGCTTGTATTCATTTAATTATTTAAATAATCACTTCGACACATTTGTCAAATGATTTTCTTCCCCGTAACTTTTATATTAATGGGTATGTTTATTTCATGAAAAAAGACAACTAAAATCGTAAAAGAAATGAATAACCGTTCGATTACAGTTAACCTATACCTACTGCTCTTTCTGTCAACTTCAACTCATTTCCCAATTACGTAAAATGCAGAAATGATGTATTTTTAATAATTGTAACACCTAGGCTTGAGTTCCCGGAAATCATTAACTTGCGCATTCGTTAATGATCTGTAATTTGTTAATAATCTGCCTATTATTAATTTTTGCATCAAAACACTTATATCAAATGATGCATCGAAAAGTCAAAGGTGTAAGACGGGAGGGTAAGAATCTACCGTCCTATTATTATTTTTAGCGATTACATGTCTATTGCGACTTGTTTTTACGTGTAAGTATAAATTAAAAATTGGGTATGGTGTGTATGAAATAACTCCGTAAATTATCGTATGCTATCTATTTTTGCAGTTTTAATAAATATGTAAATATGAAATAGTTACTTATGCAGCAAGTGCGCAAAATAAAATACCTTTCTGCGAAGATGAAAAAGGATGCACACTGTAAAAAAATTTCACTCAAATTTCACTCAATTTTCAATCTCTGTCCACACCCGATTGAGTGAAATTTTCACTCTATTAGTATGAGTACAACTGAGTGAAACTATTGCATCGGAAATGAGTGAATGACTGCTAACTATCAATTGAGCGACTTTTGACTCTATTTTAGAGTTGACTTTTTCTCTAATATGATTTAAATTAACTATTATTGAGTCATTTTTTACTCAGACTAGGTCTTTAATTCACTAAATAATGAGTGCAAAAATAAATCACTCATAAATGATTAATTAGGATATACAGTCACTTCACGGGGGCCTTCTCCTGTCCTGGCTGAGACCCACCAGCTGAGACCTGTCGCCGCCGGCTAAGGCCTGTTCTCTTGGCGACCACGCTTTTCTGGAGCATCTAATGGGCCCATATCAACTGTGGTCAAGATTGCAGAAGCAATATTTAAGTGATGCCATCTTCATGGCGCCGTTGAAATTACTCGAAATTAATATACATCTAAACTCACACAATAATGAGGACACTTACTCTGATTTAGGTACAAGTGCACCGAATACGAGTTTACGTGAAGAATTTATTTATGGAGTACCTATATTTGAGTGAAAGTACTCAGTTTTAGTTTAAATATAATCACAAATGAGTAAAATGATCAAAATTCTCAACATTAAGTGACAATGTACTCAATAATTTCACTCAATGGATTCACTCCGAACCTTTATTGCTTTCACTCATACCGATTTTTTCACAGGGTTAAAAAGTGAAAGATTCCAGACAAAAGTTTTTATTTTGTAATTCCACGATAGTGAGTGTAATTTTTATAAAGATGTAAAAAATAAGAATAGCGTGCCGATTACATTAAAAGTAAGAGAAAAATTAGGTAAAAATGAATATGTTTCTAGCAAGCTAGTATATAATATAATTTTAAATCGACATGACTCTGCCAGTAAGACGATTATGTTAGTTATTTTCTAAAATGTGATAACGCAGTAATAGGAGTTGCGGAAGACACGTCTAAGGTGTGCTACTCAAGAATTAGACTGGATCAATCTAGTGTTCTCGGTGTTGGTTGTGATCGGTGATGTTGGCATCCGTTAGAGGATTGTAGATAAACAAAGAGCGGGTATACCCTGAAGGCATTTGCAATATACCTTCGAAGACATAAGAAAAAAAAATCAATGATTGAGTATTATGTCATCAGTTTCTTTTTATCTTTAAATCATCGTACGAATTCTAAAATGTGTTATGTTTGGTTCAATCGAATGATTAATTAAATTTTCAGTATTTAACGTATATTTAGTATAATTACATGTCCCGGAAATACTGAACAGATTGTAGCATTGGCTTAAATGGTATATTGTTTGAAAACAGATTTAAAACAACATCTTTCACGGAATTGTTATTTTGTGTAATTAATTTGTCTTGTTATTGTCCAAATAATATTTTTACAATCAATTCGTTACCAACTAATATTTGTACTTATTATTTGTAACATCAAAGGTTGTTTATTTTGTTCTATGACTCAATGTACAGTTTCTTAATATTATAATGGAATAACGAATTCAGTAGGTAAATCAATTTGTGTCTTTATTTATTTAAGGCAGGTTGATACCACCCATAATGCCTCATGTTTATCATTCCAGTCTAGTTTACTATACTACATTATTATGTGCTCTGACTGTAGATTCTCAACTATTGACTCGCCTATACAGGGTGATTTCACTTTAAATACAGAAACTGCAGGAATAGATTAGTTGCCAAAAAATAAGTAGAATTTGCTCTATAAACTTTTTGTCTGAAGTACCTGGTGTTCGAGTTTCTAAAAAATAATATATTTTCGTCATCTTCATAATGCGCTGAACGATTTGAATGCAATTTATTACAGCGTATTCACTTAATTAGACCTTTTACTGAATGTGACATTATCCTTGCGGCATTAACCAGTGGCGTGGTACTGAAGGTGTGAATTTAGTCCACATACTCATATTTGTTTAAAATACATCTGCAAAAATTGATTCTTTTGCTTGCGTTATTAATCTATTGATTATTTATAGGATTTTAAAAGGAACTATGACGTTCAAGCAATTTTATTGCATGAATCGTTCAAATGGTCATTTTAGATGAAACAACCGCTATTAAATTAGAGGGTGGTAATGCACCCCTTTCAGTTTTTTAATTGTAGATCGAAAACGAAGCAAAATTTCGCTATAGTTCATAGGAAAAATTATTTAGTGAATTGAATTTCCCATCGAAATGGCTTATTTAAAAAATTTAAAAGAAAAATTATATGCAAAAAATCGTTAATAAACTATTTAAAAAAAGCAAAAAATTACATTTTTTGATTTTTTTTGCTTTTTTTAATCTAATTTTCTTTAGTAGAAATAGGCAAAGAAAATTGCTGTACAAAAAACTAGATGAGATTCCCATAACCGGTTAAACTTAAATATATTTTAGATTGTCATTTTTAACATAATAATGATTATAATTCTTATTATTTTTACAACAAATTGGTTCTCTACTTAATAAAAAATTATTTCAAAACTTTTATTTGTTAATAATAGATAAAGATTTTCAAAACTTAGTCAAAAAAGTAAAAAAAATCAACAAATTTTATTTTTTGCTTTTTTCAACTGTTTATTAACGATTTTTTGCATACAATTTTTCTTTTAATTTTTGTAAATAAGCCATTTCGATGGGAAATTCAATTCTCTACAAAATTTTTCCTATGAACTATACCGAAATTTTGCTTCGTTTTCGAGCTATATTTAAAAAACTTCCTTTTTTGCAAAAAATGAGAATTAAAACGTATAGGTAAGACAAAACGCGACGAAAATCGAAAAATTGGCTAATTGTAAGTTTGAGCGGCCATATATCAGTTAATTTTCATCCAAAAATACTTTATAGCCTCTTCTATTGAAGGAAATTTTATCTACTTATTTTTATGAAGCTACCTATCCACTCAAAAAAAAAAACTAGAGGCAAAAAAGTAAAAAAAAATCAAAAAATTGCATTTTTTTGCTTTTTTCAAATTGTTCATTAACGATTTTTTGCATAAAATTCCTCTTAAATTTTTTAAATAAGCCATTTCAATGGGAAATTTAATTCTCTAAATACGCCAGTGGCGTATTTTTTTCTTGGGAAAATTGTTCGGCACCTCACGTAGTACGCCACTGGTTAAACTCACAAGGTTAATATTACATTCAATAAAAGGTCTAATTAAGTGAATACGCTGCAGTAAATTTCATTCAATTCCGTCAACGCATATTGAAGATATGGCAGAAAAAATATATATTTTTCTAAACTTTAACACCCTGTATTTCGAATACCGAGTCGCGCAGGAAAAGTTTATAGACCAAACTCTATTTACTTTTTGGTAATGAATCTAGTCCTGGAGTTTCTGTATTTAAAGTGAAATCACCCTGTATATAAATAAGTTTTAAAAAGCAGAAAGGATCTATAAATATTAATCTGAATTCTTTCATTTATTTATTTACAAACGTTTTATGTAAACATACAGAATGAAAATATTTATAATGAGAACAATTCATTCGAACAAACATAGTTGAGACTGGAGATATCAATAGCAGGTTAGACTGGGAACCTCTAAAATCTGTTCAACTGTAAAATGGCAAAACAAATGTTAATGTGAAGACATTCTTGAATATTGAAAACCAAATTAAATTTTACGGACTTTTAAACATATGCATTCTTGTAGTGTAAACATTGTCTTCAAGTCAGCGCACGTTCTCGGTCTCAATTATATAGGTGTAACCTAAAAGTTCGCTAAATTCAACTTAAAAAATAATTGTACACATTGCGATTGCAATAAAAAGAAAGTAAAAGTTATTAAATTGTACAGTCGTATCTTTACCAAAAGGTAAATCAGTAAGTTTTGTTGTTCATTATTCCCCTATAATATTAGGAAGGAAAGGTTTTAATATATTTTTTCTTATTCAAACTTACCTTAAAAAGTTGGTACAAATATCAAAGTCTAACAGATGTGAAGCAACATTATTTGTCGTACATTGTATTTATTATAACTGTCCTGAATATGTTTATACAGCTATTGAATAACAGCAAGACGTAACAATTAACAATCAGCTTAATTATGATTTTTAATTTATCAATCTTTTTATAGGAGCACGGACGTAAGTAAACGTCAGCAATGCTGAGTACTAGTTGACATTAATTTTTTGATAATATCCGCTTGTTATACGGAAAGTCAATTATAATAGGTACCTATACTTTTTGTCGACATTCATTATTTTCAAAAAACAAATATTGCATGTATATCTTGCATGCTTATTTCGTGTCTATAATTGCATTTATATATTTTTTTTATAAAAACATAACTATTATATTTGCAAAAATATAACCTGTATATATTTAAACGTGCTTTAAAAAATAGGATATGTAAAAAAACGTATTGAAAATAATAGATTGTAAAATCTATTTTCTTTTAATAAACTTTTTATAATATACCTAGTAAGTAGGTTTGAGTTACAGAGTGTTATAAAATTACTTGACCATTGCAACATATTCTACGAAGCGAATTAAAAAGAAAATTACATGTTTTGAATTATTTTAACTGTCTTTCAAAACAATAATAAATAAAAAGAATTATAGCACCTATGTGGTTCAATTTTGTGGCTAAATGGACAACATACAAGTAGATGCATGGATATATGTTGTTCTGAAACATTAACAGTTGAAAACAGTTAAAAAAATAAAACAGTTTCGGTAAAAAAAGTACAATGTTGGCCTTTTTTCATACTGTTAGACGCTGCTACTTCTAAATTGTTAATAATTTGTCAGGTTGTATTATACCTAAGCCAAATTTACATTTTTTATGTTTTACCTTCCTTTGTTTTTTTCACACGCTGTGAATTACAAGTAAAGATTAAATCATTCAAAACACGTTCTAAAGTAAGTAACTATTACACTGCGATGTTCTTTGACAAAAAATTTAAAAAACCAAATCCTTTCTGCGTTACAAAACTGACATCCTGACATACGCACAATTTAAATGCGTATTGAAAAAATGTATTTTGTAAATTTTAATGAATAAAACAACCGCTATTACTTTATAAGTGTCAATAATTAGTTTCTTATATATTCTCAACCACACGCAGGTACTAACTAACATGATTTTTAATAAAATAATGAATAAAATAACTTTGTCCCCTGATTCACATTCATTTTTTGTTTTAAACTTTACATCCGTATAGGTAGTGCATTTATAGATAATCAGTTATATAATTGACAAATTCGCAAAAATATTTTTTAAATAAAAATATTTTAGGTACCTATGTTACAAAATTCGATAAAGAAAATATACATCGTAGTTCTCTCGTATCGACGAGAAGAGCACTATTGAAAACATGATTCTATATTATCTCAAGGTAACAAATCAACTGCAAGAATGCAGAAAATTTCAAAAGGAGGATATGTCGATTAAAGTTCAAATAATCAAAAGCAATCTGCTTGGAATAACCCAAAAATCTAAACGTACAAAAACCGTACTCGTTCATGAAATAAATTGCGACCTTACAAATACATAGTGTATACATAATTGCTATAATAATAATAATGTGTATTACGATAATGCGGTCGCAAACAAGTCATAGTCAATAAGAAGGTAATCAAAGTTTAACTCGTTGCTCTTATGATTACTGTAATTGCATGTGTTTTTCACTTTTTTCAAGGGTTTCTGCAAGAAATCAGTAAATCGATTTTAGTACCATAAAAATATTTTTAACTCTGTGTACCAAAGTATAAAATACCACTGTTAATTATGCATCAGTATTATATATTTTTTTTAAATAAATTCATTAATACTGTCTTGCTAAGTGGTTTGGTATGCATTTTTTACCAATCGAAAGAAGTCGGTACATGTCGACACTCGACATTCGATTAGTAGAATATAGAATATAGAATATAGAATATAGAATATAGAATATAGAATATAGGACATAGGACTTAGGACATAGGATATAGGATATAGGATATAGGATATAGGATATAATAGGATATAGGATATAGGATATAGGATATAGGATATAGGATATAGGATATAGGATATAGGATATAGGATATAGGATATAGAATGCAGAATGTAAAATGTTGAATGTTGAATGTTGAATGTTGAATGTTGAATGTAGAATGTAGAATGTGGAATGTAGAATGTAGAATATCTACAGGGTGTTTGTAAATAAGTGCGAAATATTTGAGGGGGTGGTTGCCGAAGTTATTTTGTGAAAAAAAGTGTTTAAATTTTAAATTTTTATTTATTTTTATTAATTATTTCAGAGTTTTAAATATATTACTCGAAATTTGAAAAACGCTTTAGAAGGATAAATGTGCATTTTTTTGGGTGATTCGAATATTTCTACTTGCACCAGTGGCGTTCTTGCGAGAATACCACAAACTTTTTTAATAAAGAAAATGAGGAAAAAAATAAAACATATTTTATTGCAAGTTGTGTGTATTTTTAATTTCTATTGAATACATTATCTAGTAGGTTGCTGTCAATATTTCTAAATAAAATACAACCACCAAATTTCGAGTCAATATCTTTAAAACTCTGAAATAATTAATAAAAATAAATAAAATATTAAAATTTTAACACTCTATTAGTATCTCGGAAACGAAGCATATTTTGACCTACGTTTATAAAAACTTTTTTGACAAAATAACTTGGGCAACCACCCCCTAACACTTACGCACTTATTTACACCCTGTAGAATATAGAATATTGAATATAGAATATATAGAATATAGAATATAGAATATAGAATATAGAATATAGAATATAGAATATAGAATATAGAATATAGATTATAGAATATAGAATAAAGAATATATAGAATATAGAATATAGAATATAGAATATAGAATATAGAATATAGAATATAGAATATAGAATATAGAATATAGAATATAGAATATAGAATATAGAATATAGAATGTAGAACGTAGAATATACAATATTAAATTTTATTGTTTTCTTCAACATTTAAAAAACAATAAATCGCAGACCCACTAAACCCTATATTATCTTTCTAAAAATGTTTAAAAAACAGGACGGCCCATTTAAAAAACTGCCAGCATCGCCGTATCTCCAAAAATAAAGTAGATGTTGGACATCAAAGTACGTCATTGAAAAGATTAAAAATACTACAAAAACTTTTGTGAAATGTATTTTTTAATCAAACTTTGCCCAACTCTGTATAAAAATCATTGCAAATATGAAAAATCCCATGTGACTACAATTTTCACCAGTGTAGAAACGATACTTTTGGCACACCTCGTTCAAATTACATTAATTTTTTTAGTCTAACTTTTTTGGGTTACTGTACGTACATTATTCTAACACTTATTAAATAATGACATTATTCATCAATCTTATTTTTCTAGAACACTTACGACGCTCACATGGCATCTCTGACGCACTAATAAATAAACGGTATATTTTAAAAGTAATCGTTTTTTAATTAACGTTTTTTTTACCTTCTCGATGCAGCAAAATAGTAATTTTCTTTTCTGTTTCCTTTGGAAATCTACCGGGGACTTCATCGCTTTCCTTGAGTCGTAAATATTGTTGAACGTATCATTTCTATAGTTATACGAGGTCATGGATAATCGAGCGCATAAGAAACCACGGAAAATTATAGATTTAATTCATAATTAACTCTGCAGTAATTGTACGTATCGTTACCGATAATATTTGTGCGGATTTAAATGAATAAATAGGTAAAAAGATATTTCCATCATAAAAAGTGGCATTTAGCATCATGGCAAATACCGGGTAGGAAAGTACCGATGGTCTATCTGAAGTTACGTGAGAGCGATAAAGTAAGCCATAGAAATCCACGTGATAGAAAAGGATGGGTATAGTGAAGGCGTCTAATAGTCACCGCCCATTTCGCCCTTCCACAAATAAGAAGTAGATCTTATTTGTGGAAGGGCGAAACGGGCGATGACTATGAGACGCCTTCATTATAGCCATCCTTCTCTATCGAATGGATTTCTATGGCTTACTTTATCGCTCTCACGTAACTTCAGATAGACCATCGGTACTTTCCTACCCTGTATAGTAAGTAGTAATGTAAAGAAAATAAATAAACTAAAATGGAGTTTAAAGTGAATTTTCGTAAAAAACACAACCATAACAGAAGGGATATTGTTGCACTCTTTCATTATTGTTAATTAATCTTACATCGCGACATAAAAAGACCATTGTAAACGAAAAAAGAATCTCTATTATTACATTGTTGTCTGGCACCTAAGAAGAATACGTTAAAATCTAAAAATAAACTAATGAGCATCTCCCAACAACAGTTTCCTCGAAAGCTATTAAGTAACTATCATGTACCATCTCCCAGATGTAAGACAAAAAAAATTATTTTTAAATGCCAATCAGTTCGCGAAAAACAATTTTTTGCAAACCCTCATTATAAATCACAGTTATTATAAACTCATAAATATGTTTAAGAATATTTGGCAATTACTTGTTCACATACAGGTGGTATTTTACTCAACAACTCATAATGATTATGTACTTTTGATTCTTATCCTGACGGGATATATCATAAATTAAAAACAGGAAAGAAGGTAAAAACCCAAATGTTGTTATACGATTTTATTTTTTATTAAACTATTGCGACATAAAATAAGACTGACAAATATTCTTTTTTTTAACTTGAAATATGACATACTCTGATTTCAAATTTTTAAGATTTGTAATTACTCTTAACTTGAAAACAAACGAA
Source organism: Anoplophora glabripennis (assembly GCF_000390285.2). Lineage (NCBI taxonomy): Eukaryota > Metazoa > Arthropoda > Insecta > Coleoptera > Cerambycidae > Anoplophora > Anoplophora glabripennis. Next base: position 2,176,772 of record NW_019416478.1, on the reverse strand, counting down.
AATCGCATAACATTTGAGTTTTTCTTATTATTTTGACGTGTAGGATCAATTCCTGAAGTTTGGTGCGATCCTTCTGACCCACCCTCACATGTGAAAAAAATAATTAAATAAACTCTTGCGGCAAAAGGTCAGTCAAGGGTTATATTTTATAACAGTTTTGCCTAAACAAAAAATGCACTGGAAAAGGCAGAAAAAAACATAAGATATACAAAAAGGTCAAAAACGAATAACCTTTTATGTTTAGAACTAAAGTTTTATGATCAACAGCAAAAAAATATAAGCATATCTGTTAGGAGTGGACACATTTGTTTTTCCATTTCTGTAAATGTAATCGTCAAAAAGAAACGTTTATACACAAATGCTACTCGTAGGTATATTCAAACATCATTTAAATCGCACAAATTTTAACTGAATCCGTGAGAGTTCCATATACCTACGGAATATTGGGTCACCTTTTGTACAGGGTGAGTCAACGCTGTGGCAAAGTTGACTTATCGCTAGAATATATAGTTCAGAGAACCAAGGGATTCCCCTACGAACTCTTTAAGATAGAACCGATTGACGTGAAACTTGGAAGTAAGTAGAAAATAGTTCAAGAAACAGAAGTTATACAGGGTGGGTCACCAGTAACGCCTCGGTCGCTAGTGACCAAACGGCAAATGTTACAGAAACCTGTTTAGGTGGGTATGTGTAGGTTGATTACGGCTACATTTTAAAAATATTTTGAAATATACAGGGTGTCCAGGAAAAGCGTACCATATCAAAGTTATGTTTTTTTAAATGGAACACCCTGTATTTTACTGCATTTTTGAAAGCACCGTAAAAAAATAGGTGAACTTTATTAAAGGTTCTGCATACCTAGGACTTACAGTTTGTGAGATATTTCAATTTTAGTGAAAATGCAGGCATAGCGTAGAAATTTAATATTAGCAATAAAAAAATAATTTTAAGGAAGCAGCTTTGGAGGGTCTATTTTAGATCCTTGAAGTTATAAATTGTTATATTTGTCGTCACTTAGTATTATACAGGGTGTTCAAAAAACTGCTGAATACTTCTCTCAACTTTAAACAGCAATAACTTGGTTATTTTAAATGGAACACCCAGTATATTTTTACTTTGAGAGTTAGGAAATTTAAAACTCTTTCAAACTGTATATAGGTTTCCTATACCTATCTCCAACGGTATTGGAGATATTTGTGCCGTTTCGTTTTTTATCGATTTTTTTTGTAAGATGTATCCACGTGTCTCTATCGAGGTCTTTACTGAATTGGTTTGGGTTCTTCTTGATGACGTCTCTGTAAATATAAGGAGAAAAATGTGAATGCAAATACATGGCACACCTGCACATTTTTCATATTCAGTGAGAAATTATATAAATCGATAATTAAGTAATAAATGAGTAGGTAAGAATGGTTCATGTCAGTGGCTACCACAGGTGTCCAAACCTCTCGTAATGGACTTCTTTGTTTCGGGCTGTATAAAAATATATCTTGTACACAGTGTTCCACCTACTACTTGCGATGATATGAAGGAAAGGATTAGATATGCATTTGCCACAATCACCCCAAATATTCTAAGGAATGTGAGAATATCATTTGAAGATAGAATAAGATGCTGTATTCAAGAGAATGGTTATCAATTCGAACATCTATTAAAATTTTTCTTTGTTTCTTCTAAAAGTAAAATTTTCTTTAATAAATATTTTTCATGTTCATAAATAATTCAGTTACTTACTACAAACATATTTATACAAAATTAATAACTTTTTATAATTATTCTGCTTATAAAATAATATTTTTTATTAGAAAACTTTTTTGAATATTTTCATGATAATGATAAAAGGAACTTTTACTTTTAGAAAAAACAAAGAAAAATTTTAATTGATGTTCGAATTGATAACCATTCTCCTGAATACAGCATCTTATTCTATCTTCAAATGATATTCTCACGCAAATGCATCTCTAATCCTTCCCTCCAATATCATCGCAAGTAATAGGTGGAACATTGTATACAAGATTTTTTATATAGCTCGCAACAAAGAAGTCCATTACGGTGAGGTCTGGACACCTACGTGGCCACTGACATGCACCATTCCTACTTATCCATTTATTACTAAATTTTCGATTTAAATAATTTCTCACTGAATATGAAAAATTTGCAGGTGCGCCATCTAATTGCATCCTCATTTTTCTCAATATATTTAAAGAGACGTCATCAAGAAGAACCCAAACCAATTCAGTAAAGACCTCGATAAAGACACGTGGATACATCTTACAAAAAAAATCGATAAAAAACGAAACGGCACAAATATCTCCAATACCGTTAGAGATAGGTATAGGGAACCTATACACAGTTTGAAAGAGTTTTAAATTTCCCAACTCCCAAAGTAAAAATATACTGGGTGTTCCATTTAAAATAACCAAGTTATTGCTGTTTAAAGTTGAGAGAAGTATTCAGCAGTTTTTTGAACACCCTGTATAATACTAAGTGACGACAAATATAACAATTTATAACTTCAAGGATCTAAAATAGACCCTCCAAAGCTGCTTCCTTAAAATTATTTTTTTATTGCTAATATTAAATTTCTACGCTATGCCTGCATTTTCACTAAAATTGAAATATCTCACAAACTGTAAGTCCTAGGTATGCAGAACCTTTAATAAAGTTCACCTATTTTTTTACGGTGCTTTCAAAAATGCAGTAAAATACAGGGTGTTCCATTTAAAAAAACATAACTTTGAATGGTACGCTTTTCCTGGACACCCTGTATATCTCAAAATATTTTTAAAATGTAGCCGTAATCAACCTACACATACCCACCTAAACAGGTTTCTGTAACCTTTGCCGTTTGGTCACTAGCGACCGAGGCGTTACTGGTGGCCCACCCTGTATAGTGCCGATGAGCGCTTTTGCCCAGGGGGTGGAAGCCACCCCTTCTAGGGGGTGAAAAATAAAATATTGAGTTATTGGTAATTGAAAATGTATATATTTTGTTTTTAGTAGTTTTTCTCGAATAATTCGGAAAAAAAACATCACGACGAAAATTAAGCTTATGGAAAAAGAAATAGATGAATTTATTTCATTTATGTAGATCCAATAGGTTCTGAGATACGGCTGGTTGAAGATAATTTTATGTCCGCCATAAACTAAATTGGAAGCATTTAACGTAAAATAACTAAAAAAAAAATCAATTTTTCAAAAGAAATACACAAAATTTTTTAAAGTACTTTAAAAAAATCTTTAAAATGAACTTGATTTTAAGCATAAGCATAAATATTAACAGTTATGATCAAAATAAAACTGTTAATTCGCTTTTTCGGAAAAAAAAATCAGTACAAAAACTGATATATTTTTCACGAGATTTATGTGCTAACAATATATTTTACAAGTTTAGGCTCATTAGAATGCATATTTGAAAACATGTTTTTCTAATTTAAAAAAAAAACATATTTTTGAAAATAACTAAAAAAATAAAAAAGATACGAAAAATATTCAAGAGTACAAAAGTTTAAATTTTTTTAACACAATATTTTGTTTTTTTTATTTATTAAGGAAGTTATCGTTAAAAAAAACACTTCAATTTTCGGAGCATATCAATATTTTGGTTATCCACAACTTTGGAGCATTCTATATACATAGAATACCTTCACTTTTTCCCTTTAATCTTTTAATAATTCTACTTATCAGCTTTAAATGTATAAAATTGTTTTTATTTGTATAATGAAGGGCGATTTTTAGGAAACCCAGTGATCTGATAAACACTATAGGAGAGCAGTGTAATATAAGTCATTTTCTTATATGTGGTGGTGATTTTGAGAAGGTCTTTCACATCCCGTTAAAAAATATAGGGTGTTCCATTTGAAAACAAGATTTTTACCTTTGAAAAAGATAACATTTGTTACGATTTTGTAAACACCCCGTACGACATTTATAAACAGTGACCACTTCAAAATTTACGGTGAACCTAGTACTATATGTGTGGCGAATGTTTAGAGTGTATCTCAAAAAACGAATATATTAGCAACGATCAAGTTTAGCCAGCTCTCCGAAAACGATTCACCCTGTATAGGTCAAATTATTTTTAAAATATGCATTTCTTGCCCCTCCCCCCCTCTCACCCGAACCTATTTTGAAATATTTTGTCTCGATTATATTCTAGAGATAAATCAACTTTGCCACAACGTTGACTCACCCTGTAATAGTTGTTTGTAATAGGCGAAATATTCATCGGGCGCATGGTCAAAAAATTGTTATATTTACCCTTGTGTCAAGTCATTAAGGAGACTTCTTCGTAACAAATACGTCTTTTAAATGAAAACTTAATCAAAATAGGTACCTAAATAACAAGAAATCATTAAAAATATCATTAATTAATGTTTATTTCCCAAACCAGTATTTTTCAAGTCAATAATTACAACTTTATCGTTAATTAATTGCAAAAAATGAACACCTATGTGTTTAACAAAGCTGTCGACCATATTTCGATACGTAGAATATTATGTTTTTTATTACCCATTTGAAAATTATGCCCATGGTTGTAGTGTAGATTATTAAAGTGCGTAGGTAAACAAAAAAGACAAATATTCCTATAGCTTAAGGGGTATTCCATATCCTTCAGGATTACGTGATTACGGAAAATTACGCTTCTACCAAATGTCTACGGAATGTTTTTGGTCGTATTTAATTTATAACTGCAATTAAGATATGCTAATACTGGTAATTTTTCAACTGTTTCTTTCTAGCTGAGGAACTGTTACTTGTAATCATTAGATTACCTTTACGTTAAATAGCTTCGCGCGGATCAACCAACAATTTAAATAAGGAGTGGGTAAATCATGTTATTAATAGATGTTTGACAAATTTGTTGTGCAATCCGAAGAACCTATCGTGCAAAATCCCAGTGTGTTTTCGGACGACACCGCTGGAAATTTGGATGAAAAATATAATTTCGGGCAGGCCCTTCTCAACTAAAATAATGGCGTTCACGTACCACTTCCGGTTATACCGGAAGTCGCCATCAACTTGCTTATTTTAAATGGAACACACTATACAGGGTGAGTCAGAAAGAATGGGTCAGCACTAAGCTGGAGATACTATACACCAAAATATTATGTTTAAGCTCATCATGCCTTATACGAAAGTCGATGGTTTAAGAAATACAGGGTGTTCAAGGTTTCAATTTTATACTGAAATTTCTCAATAACTGAGAAAGTTTTCATAGCATGACTCTGAAACTTGGTAGTGTTGGGTTTTTTGGTGTGAGAATCACGAATTTGAAGCTTATTTTGACGTTACTCCTAGAGGGCGCTAGTTTCACCATATTATTTAGATAAATCAGAACATATTTTTTTTACCTGTTGAGCTATGCTTTAAAAATGTTAAAAATCTAAAAGAACGTTAAATTCTACATAAAAAATGTACTGTTTAAGTCGCCTAACTTTATCGGTTTCTGAGTTATTTGACTAGCTTCAAACCATGTGTATTTTATAGTAAAAAAGATAAAGCAACAATATTTATAGGGGGACAGCCAGACCCCTAAACTTCCCATCCATACTTTAAAAGTGGCTTAATTGCATACAGGGTGCTAGAAATTTAATGCTGAGTTTAGTTAACTTCAAACCTTCATACGTCGTTTTTTTCAAATGGAACACCCTGTATGTTTTTCTATATTCTGATTTTATTCTCTTTCGAACGGTATCAGGGTTCCCTATACCTATCTCTTCTAGTTTTTAAGTTATCTACTATTTTTTGTGTACTCACCTAAAATCATGTAATTTCTTGCGAGGATAGCTGTAGAATTTTTAGCAAAACTTCAAAACAAACAACTAAACTGTCAATGTTACCTTAATGACCTGTTTCAGCGATGTTTTTAAAATTCAACTTCAACATTTCAATTTTGGGACAATTAGATAAAATTTTAACTTGTCATCATTTCCATAGAATAAACGTACTGTATTTCTTTGACAATTACTAAATATTTATATATTCTAATTCATTGAATCAGTTTCGTTCAATTTCGCCACGCTCTGACTCATCAGAAAGCAAAGTAAATTGTAATTTCCACAGTACCGATTATGATTTTACAAAATTCTACGAAAGCTTGGTATTCAAAACACTGCTCTGAATATCAATCAAACTATCAGCTGTTTTTTTTTAAGAATTGAACTTCAGTCGTGATCATTTCAATAATAATAATTAGCTATTAATATTAGACACTTTTGAATGTTGTTCGTCTGGTCGAGAAGATTATAATAGATGATTTAATAATATACATATTAATTTAATATCTTCAACAATTCAAATACCATTAAGTATATACATTTGCGAAAATTTATTTAAATTTTGTGTAAGATTAACTAAATAATATAGATTTGCCACGCATAATTTTTCCAATTCTTTTACTACGCACTAATATAAAAAAATTCAATAATTTACAAGATTAATACCACTGCAAAATTTATTACATTTACGTAAAACACGTTTATAAATCTTGCTCGTCTGGTTCAAGAAATTATAATAGGTGATTTAGATACCTACTATGTATTTATTTTCGAATAATATTGCCAATCATTAAAAATATTCTTAGAACGACTACACATCTATTTTATTCTAATGTAAGATTATGTCGTATTTCAACAATAAGGTTGGTGTTTCGTTGTCCGGATATTTGGGCCCCACGTTGGGCGCCATGTCGCGGATCTAGCTTATTTTGACCCTTGTTGTGGCACACTTAGGAAATCATGCCGTGGAACATGATTTAGTCCACCTTAATTCTCCATCAGAGGAGGGTAATTAATTGCCTTGATAGGAGAAACGATCGAATTTGTTTTGTTGCCTTTTTTCATTCTGGTATACTCTGGGAATCGCATGGTCTCCTGGATGATTTCAACTGAGCCTTTTTGTACTAAAATGTTTCTGGCAACACTTCAAGTACGGTTACTCTGAGGTCTATATCACTGACTTTTTGGCCTTGCCTAACACCGGTTTCGAGATCCCCCGCGAGTACCTGAAAACGGGGAAGCTTCTTAGAGCCTCTAGGCCTCCTATGATTATACCTATGAATTTTGGGCAACTTCTAAGAGCTTACCTTGTTCCATAAGATCTTGACCGCAGGACTACACAAAGCCTAGGTGGATGGAGCGTTAGAACTGAGAAAAATTTTTAACTGTGTTTCGAATTATTAAAAATAGATTTATTGTTAACATACGTATTTAAAACAAACGGGTATTTGATTTATTAAAGATAATTTAAAACGCACTAGTAGTACTGGCCAGATTCTATTCCGGGTTAATGAACAACAAGGTATCAGGGTCGACGTTCGATCGCAGCCCTTGACGAGTCCGCAGAAGTCCTATAGCGAAGTCCGCCTTAGGTTTGGACAATTATCTTCTCCGGATTTTACCTCTCTTTGGGCTATCACCGACTGGAGCTGATGATCGACTGGTAATCCGACTTGGGACTCTGGTTTTGTCTTGCAGTTTCCCAGTTCGAATTTCGTAATATTCGGAAAACTTTTCAGTTTCCGAAACTCGAAACTGAGGTGAATTTTCTATTTTTGCAGCGCGTCATCGGATACTGCTCTGTGGACAGCATCGGTCTCCGGCTGTATCGTCTACTGTGGCTTCAATATGTGGGGGCGGCTGGGATCTTGTTAGGAACTTCGGCGGACATTTTTGGAAACTAAGTTGAAAATGTTAATTTCCGCCCCGGGCCTTCTACTTATCGTGGAGGGTAGTTTGGGTACTTCAGATATGTGGCTCGAGATTTCGATTACGACAGTTAACTAATTAACATAGATTTGCCAGGTAAAATTCCTCACACTCTCTTACAACGCACTAAGTTAGTTAAATCCAAAACAATTTACAAGATTGAAGTTCCTACAGTAAAATTTACTCCAAAAAAGGTGAGTTGCTGTTTTTGCATGGTTTAAAGTTTGGAGATTTAATTTAATTTATTTTTACTGAAAATAAATATTTGTGGATGAAGACCTCCCATAAAGTAAATAAAATTGTACACTGGAGCCCGAATGGTAAAAAACCTAACCTTAAAAAAATTAAAACCAAAAATGTAATAGGAATGTAGCGTAACTAGCGCCCTCTATGAAATATCCAAAAAATAATTATACCAGCGTATTTGGCGGCCTTTAAAACCCCGGAATACCAAATTTCATAAAAATATTTCGCACCGTTTGGAAATTTTCGTAAAAATTCTATTTAAAAAATTTTATTTTGTCGCTCTGTATCTCGAAAACAAGAGAAGATATACATATAGTTCATATGACAAAATATTCTTATTTTTTGTCGTACTATCACCCCCTGAATTTACGGGAGGTCTTTCTGAAACACCATGTATAAAAAAATATGTTTCGGCGACAAAAAAATTATAACCTCCTTTCCTTCGTAAAGATATTTCTGTAGCAAATATTGAGAAAACAGATGTATTGTTGACAAAAAAGGCAGCATTGCCTCGTATTGTGATGTTTATAAAGGTTTTATTTATCAAAATTACAGATATCTGGGAGTTATAACGGTCTTATGTCATCATGAGAAACAAAAAAAAAATAAATCCTTAATGATCTACTCAGAAAAATAACTAAAAACTAGATTTTCATATAAAAATTAAGCGACAAAATAAATTTTTATTTAAGTTGTAGTACTTTGAACCTTTACACCACTGCACTCTCTCTCTCTCTCTCTCTCTCTCTCTCACACACACCACGTGGTCCCAGGCGATTCTGAATACTGAAATTCGATTTTTGTATTAATTTTTTGCGATAGTGTTTACATTAGTTTTTTGGATAAGTTCTGAATCACTCTGTATATCCTTATTTATACTGGATTACTGGGGTGGTTTAATTAAAAATCTGAAATTTCTGTCACATTTAATGCCGGATTCTAAGTTATAATGACGCCACGTTTTCTAGATACAGGGTGTCAATTACTTAATTTATGTTACTTTTAAATAACGTTCATGGTTACTCTTTACTGCAAAAAGCAATCAACTTTATTGATTGTTTTGACCTTTTTTTAAATATGGCCTCTATTATAAGCTAATTGCGTGCCGGGTTAGGATCGTAGGAAATATCACGCTTTTATTGTTAATTTGGATATTTGTCAGTTCAAGATTAGACATAAATCAGCCGCTACCGCTTTCATCTTCAAGGGCGGGCGCGGTAATTGAAGCAGTAGAAATTGAAGAAAGGTCGGCAGGAAAAGATCATTGACTTTAATCGAACGCGTTTGGTGATTTCATGAAGGAAAAACACGGCGAATTGACAGTTCAGTGTCTAGGATGATTTCTCGTCGACGTCAGCGGACAAGGAAAAAGAATCTTACCAGCAAGACGTAGTTTACCCTGAATTTGAGCTCGGCCATAAAGTATTAATAAATACCAGAGTAAAATAGGACAAATAACAGTTATGATTAATTCGCATATTTACTAAATTTGAACGAAATTATTCTCCAGAATTACGATTTGTTGGTGAAAATAAAAAGCTACTGCTTTTTTTTATGGAATTTAACAACACCCGCAAATATTTATTATATTATACATATCAACACACATTTTTAATAAGTCACAAACATCAAATAGAAAATTTCTACTGCGGGTTGTTTTGGAAAATTGTATTATAAATTCAAGGACCGATAGGGTGTTAAAAATTAATTTTTAGTGTCAATATTTTCCGTATCTACTCCAAAATAGTTATTTATACCATAACGGAGGTAAGTATTATTTACCAGTCGAGGACGATTTTGCGCCCGAGCAGAGCGAGGGCTGGCAATACAGTCCGAGACTGATAAATTATACTTAACTGCCGCGTGGTGTAGGTATCTCATTTTATCTGCTCTCACAGTTCTTTAAGGTTCATGAAATATAGATTAGGTTTTATTTTTTGACATTTCTTAATCAATTCATTTTGACATTATTCGAAATCTTGCAAAGTCGCCTTGGTTGTTTGGATTTTGTCGTTTCTAAGGTGTTTATAAACAAAGCTACATAAAAGTTGCAATTTTGCTGGTTTTGATTTATTATTTCTAAATGATTTTCAAATAGAAAGTGCAAATGCTGCCTGCGAATTTTTATTGCCCGAGAAGTCGAAAGTGTGCTACGGACGAACATATAGAAATTTCAAAGAATGGTGCCAGAAAAAAATACTGGTGTTTCTGAAATGTCACTGCTAGCATATTATTTCATGGAGAAGTCAAGAACTTTAAAGTCACCGGCGTGTTTGTGGAGTGAATACTCAATGATTAAGTCAACTATTTTCATAGAGAAGTACGTGAATATATCAAGAATACCCCAAGCTGAGAGCATTTTTGAAACGTAGGAATGACGGCTATACACCTAAAAAGTCAAACGTTTTTACAAGAGAACAAGTCAACGATTTTCTCGTTCAGGCACCCGATAACACATATTTGCTAATGAAGGTAGTGACAGTCTTAGGCATTGCATGAGCATGCCGTTCTGATGAGTTATGCAAACTTACTTTGAACGTCAATTTCAAAAATTTCGATGATATTACTGTAGTTACAATTCCAGATTCTAAAAATGGTATGTCACGTACGTTTACAATTATTACTTCTCGTCTGAGTTCTGTTTCTCACCTCGAAATTCTCAAGAAATATATCAAGATTAGATTAGAAATTAAAACTGAAATTTCACGCTTTTTTATGCGCTATCAAGCAGGTAGATGTTAGAACCAACCAGTCGGCAAGAATACCCTTTCTATGATTCCTAATAAGATTGAACAGTTTTTGAAACATCCTGAAACATATACAGACCATCATTCCGAAGAACATCGGCAACGTTACTGGCTAATACAGGAATTGATGTATTAGCAATCAAAGACATGGTGGGTGGAAATCAGCCACAATTGCAGAAAGTTATGTTTCTGACAGTTTAAGTAACAAAAATGAAATAGCTAACATGATTTTTTACAATGACACTTCAACTCCAGCTTCTAATTAATAAAATGTAATGTTCATCAAATATTTATTTTTATTTGTTTATAAAATATGCTTTTATAACTCGAAATCGCTTTTTCCCTAGGGAGGTAAGTTACCTCACTTACCTCCCGTTGTCCATAGCAACTTCCACTTCTACGGTAAAATCCACTTACCTCGTTAAAATCAATGTATTGTATTAATAATCTATTTAATATTATATATAATATAATGCATTAATATTTGACACAAGGAGTGTGTGCAGTATATTATAATTTTCCAATTTGAAAAAAATATAGTTAAGTGTAACAAAGTCCTTCCTAATATACAAAATGTCCTGAAACGGATGCACCTTACATCAAGAGTACCTTTAAAAAAAAAACAAAGTACCGAGAAAAAATCCTATCAAATAAAGCCAAGCAGTGTTCTTTGACACCAAAAATCTAGACATATAAAAGGTGTCGAACCTCACAGACTAGATTTATAACTGTTGAATTGCAGGAAACGACTACTGTATGGGTTATATACCCTAACTAGCACCGAATAACACCAGCAATATCCAGTAAACACAGCGAGTTTCATCACAACGTGACAACAGCGCTTAACCTAACGCTACACAGCTGATGCATACCACGTGTGCACCCGGCAGACTTGTCCTACGGAAAAAATGTAAACGACTATTATTGCCAAAGATTTAGTAAATTTCAAGACAATTGTTTTCCAGTTTTTAAATAAATAAAATAAAATGTATCGATTTTGTAGTACGAAGATAGTGTTGTGCTTAAATTTTAGCTCGAATTTTAGTAATTATGAATGTCTTAAAACAGGAACTTTTAATCAATTTATGAATTTGAAAAATATGTAATTAAAGTACCCAAAGATTCACGTCATCCAAATACTCATGCGTATTAAAAATAATTTAGGAACTTACCAAAAAGCAAAATTCAGTAATTTTTAAACGCACGAGTACAAAACAAACTACAACATATGTTCTAAATGTCCACCACCATTTTCGATGCACGCACGACACCTTCGAATCCATTATTCGCGAACTCGCTGGAAAACACCTCAAGAAAAGGAAATAGTGGTACGCAAAAAACACTCAGACACGGTCCAATTCCAGATACCAACTTAATTGTGTATTGCTTAACAACTTAGTACCTCATGTTATCCGCCGCGCCATTGTCACATTGCTCAATATGAATTTTATCGAATTTTAAATTTATTACAACGCTAGTTATTTTTTAGAATTAAGCATAAAGAAGTTCAAAAAAGTGAGAAACATTGTATTTTATGGTATTCTATGTACGCAGTCATGTCAATATTCCTTAATTAATCGAACTTTCGTACATCAAGTTGTAGATTTTGATAATGTTTTTCTCGGAAATGGTTGAGTTTAGGACCCATGTCATATAAGTTTTTTTGTTTATTTTAATGTATTCTATAGTCTGTTAAAATTAAGGCAGTGAAACTTCGAATACCCTGTATTTTATGAATCAATAAAATATTTACAATTTTTAATTAGAAACCTATGTTTTCTATCAAAATTACTTTTTGCTTGAATTTTGAGGCACCCTTTATATGTCTAAATATTATGAATATAAAAAACAGTCTATTTACTCAATTTTGGGGATGTAATTCAATGCTGTAGCTCTCAAAGTAGTTGTTCTCCACGATATAATTAGTTGTACAAGCAGCTGCTATAATAATTAAAACCATACTTTCAAGAACATCCTTTATAAAACAAATATTCCTCCAATCAATTTGCAAAACTAACAATTTCTCAGTTACGGCAAAAGCACAGTTAACATGTATGGCCTCGATTTTAAATCTTAACGGAATAATATCTGAAACCCATTAACAAATCCATCAAAATTTCGCCTCTAATTGTAAGTGGTAGATTTGTTGTTCTAGAATTTGTTTGTTAAGTAAAGCACATTGAATCTAGACTAAGGTCATTGCCAAGTTCAATTACTTTCATATCTCCGAAAGGACGTGGGTTTTTCATCGTAACATGAACATGGCACACTTGATTTAGGCACTTAAGCACTTTTCATGTAGACTGGCAGAGAATCAACCAAAAAGCCTTCACTAGTTTTAAACGCATGATAAAATTAACACAGCATAAAGTTGTTGGAAAATAACCACGAAACTTTGGTACTTGTTCATGTAAACAGATCTTCAGAACTATTATTCGAGCGACGATTGTAACGAAAAAGTGAGAAAAAAATTAAGCTTGTGATTTCTCGTTAAACATTAGTCTTTCCTGTAAAAAAATGCTCTCTCCCACCCTCTTCCTAGGGATTTACGAATCTTCAGAGGACAACATTAATTGTACCAATTCTTTACAACGTTGCCAATATAAAACACAGCAGTCCGTGCGATATTTGTTGAGATAGAATTCCATGAAGACCCCTGTGTCACTTTCTTGGAATTACCCGCATTCGACACCCGAGTAGAACGTTTATTTTTGTACTCTTTTATTGGGAAAAAAAATCATTGGTGTACCATTTTTTTCTTTTAAAAATCAAAGCCAGTGCTCGTACGCACGCCACTGTTTATTAACTATCACTATCACATTAATTAATTTCCTTTCTTTTGTCTAAAATTTTAACATCCCGTATTTTCGCAACGGAACATTTTTGGACCATAGTTTATAAATCAAACTATCATTAATTTTCCATGTAGAATCACACCCTTAAATATTCGCATATCATTAAGGAACACCCTTTACATTTTATTATTCTGAAAATAACGCGCCTCTGCCGATGTAAATCGTTACAGAAATTCCGATAACGGAACTTTATTGGCTTATTCTTTTCTATCTTAACAAATATTGTACGGACTTCAAATAATTCAAAAACTAGTAAGCGAAATAATTTGAAATTGAGCACATGTATTTATGTAAACATTGTCCAAAATCTGAGGGCTTTTCCTAAAATTTACATTATCCAGTGACGGAGGTACAGGGTATCGGTGGCATATTTTTCTAAATAAAATGGTACGCCACTGCCTTACAGTAACATCTATAATATTTTCGGATTCGTCATTCAATTTTCTACAAATTACTATTCTCTTATGTTTCTCGAAAAAAGCCTGGTTTTCGAGTAAAACTTAAAAAACGATCTGAGAACACACTTCGATATTGGAATATAATGCTTTTTAAAATTACATAGTGGGCTGCGACAGCAACTTTGACATTCTGAGCAGTTAGAAGAAAGAATAAATAATGTTTTCCATCAGATTCAAGCATCAATAAATGTTGGACAAATTACATTTCCGTTACTAAAAAGATGTCGGACCTGTGTTCGTGAAAATGGAGGTATTTTTGAGTATTTATCCATAAATTATAATGATAATATTGTCTTTAGCCAGATTTATTTAATTTTTTTCACTGCTGCTAAATACCCAGTAAAATAATAAAAATGTTTTGCAGAAGTGGGCAGATAGAATACCGTTATTCCATGACAGAGTTATATATAGAGTTAAAATATTATTTACCAGGAAAAACTAGCTAATTTCTTAGAAGGCCATGGAACATATACAAACAAACGACATTGTTGAGAGGATCATAATATAATATTTAGAAATGTTACAACTTTTTCTAAGTAAGAGCGATAATACTAATAATTACATTATTTAAGTTGGTGTGATGAGAAATATTTCAAGAACATCGCTGTATTTGTCGCAATAATTTTACATAATAATTAATACTCATTTATTAGAATGTGCCTGTAATAGTGCTAATAGTGTACAATTAAATTTTCTGACACATCACGTATGACGAGACCACAAAGTTAAAGTTTTAAGTAATTAATGCTAATATCATAAATTATTGATTTCTTTTAAATATTAATATATGCACAAATTACACTTTACTCGACCAAGTTTTCACCGTTTCCAAGAAATAATGCCGGGGAAATAATATTTTTTAGAGTAATGTATCAAGGGGCCAAAGTGCATTTTTTAATTTCAATGAATTAAAAAGAAATATACGCGTGCAAATATCAAAAACGTCTACGGTAACGATTTGAATTACATGTATTGGTAAATAATTGTTCCTAACAGATAGACAAGTGAAGTGCACTTTTTATTTCAGAGATTTAAAAAGCACTCTATAAGCTCTAGTGTGTATACGAGGTCGGTCCAGAAAATAACCGAATTTTATTTTTTTAAACTTTATTATTTTATTTCGAAAAAGTTTAGAAAAATATGCCACCGATACCCTGTATCTCCGCTAATGGAGCATGTAAATTTTAGGAAAAGCCCTCAGATTTTGGACAATGTTTACATAAATACATGTGCCCAATTTCAAATTATTTCACTTACTAGTTTCTAAATTATTTAAAAAAATTAAAAATATTTTTTAAACTTTAAGACCCTGTATCTTTATAACGAAACGTCCTAGATAAAAACTTTATAGAAAAGACTCCCTTTAAAATTCACCAGAGAATACGAGGATTCATTTTTTGTCACCATTTGTGAATCACCCTGTATTAAGTATTAAATTAAATGTTAAAAATGTTAAATCTATATACACTCTAATAAGTCGAATTATATTGTCAATAATTTGAAATTAATGTTTATTTGTTTTTAAAAAAGGACTAAAAGCGATTAAAGTCCAAAAATTCACGGAATATATAAATTATGTAATTATGTATCAAATTAATAAGAAACTTTCCACAATTAAGTAAATAAAAAATACAGCACTGTTTTCGGAAACCTAAATAAAAAACGAAGAACCAGTGGAAATTTCTTGCAGTTTTAAATTACTACAAGCGTGTATCTTCTAAAAAAGCTTCTAAATTAAATAGATTTTATTTATTAACCACACTTAAAAAAATCTACATAATCGACATCAATTAAATTAAGAAATCGTGACGCAGTTCAGAGAACAATAGTGATTCGAAAATTGACTTCCAAAATACAACAACAGTGGGGTTTACAGAAAAAAAAAGTTAATTGGTACCGTGGTTTTTATTGATTACTGCGACATTTTATATGAAATAGCAATGTTTCCTACCAAGACTATGACACAGCACATTCGTGTTTTACCATATGTAGATAGAGTTGTATCTGTCACGTCACTTCAATTACATCATTTTTGAACATGAACAAAATCACTGTATTGAAAAAATTATAAATCCAATGATTCATTAAGAGTCCACAAAATTATCAGCCCAGAAATTTTGAATTTTTGTAATTTATGCTCCTTGCTATCCCTAAGAAACTCTGTGACAACATTTTGAGTGTCGGTGAGATATAATCTACAAAGAATGCGTCATTATCTTCTTAAATAGTGCCAATGACTGCTTGCACAAAGCATTGCGTTTGAATCTACTGGCAGAGAGTGACCTACTAAACAGTAGGTAGCATGAAAGCATGACGAGTATCGGACTAGGCGAAATAATCTTTGTAACTAATGGCATCGTGGGAAACAACTACTATGCGAATTACATGTCCCATCCCAAGAATATACAATAATTATTATTCGTCAGCAGTATCACCGGACAGATCGATTTCGAACTTATTAGTTTTCATCAGTGTACCACGACGAATTTAAGATATGACATAGGTTACCTTGATTACTAATTACTAATCTTCATTAGTTAAAAATTCTACCACAACGTTTTTTTTTACTTTTTTCCAAGTCTTTTTTTGTTTGGTGTCCCAAAATTCACACAAGAAGTAGGTAATTTTGATAGAAAAGATTTTTCTTTAAAATTTGTAATTTTTTTATTGATTCATAAAGTGTACAGTATGTATGGAATAGCATATCGGGTAAATAGCCTCACTTTTCTCCTTCAAGACGTGGGTAGTCATGGGCTTGTTGTCTAAGCTTTAGACTTCAAAATATGTATCCCAAAGAAAATAGTCAAACGGCGTTAAATCGCATGATCTGAGCGGCCAATCCTCACCACTAAAACGGGAAATTACACGACCAGGAACTGACTCATGCAGTAATTAAATTATTTTTCAGGCTATAAGGCATGTAGCACAGTCTTCTTGAAACCACATGTCGTCTACATCCATATCTTGAAATTTAGGCACAAAAAACTGGATTATTCTGTCACCATTAACTGTTATTGTCTGACAAGTCGCATTTTCGAAGAAGAATGGTCCGATGAAGCTTCCAGCCCAAAATCAGCTCCGATCCGTGACACGTTGTGGACGCATTTGTTTCTCAACCATCACTCGTGGATTTTCTGAACCCCAAACGCAAGAATTTTGTTGATAAACAAAGCCATCAAGACGAAAATGAGCCTTATCGCTTATGATGATTTTATTCGAAACATCAGCATCCACTTGTTGTTCCATAATCCATTGAATGAACTCTTTTCGCTTTGCATGGTCAGCAGACTTCAGTTCTTGAGTCAATTGAACTTTGTAAGCATGAAGATGCAAATCTTTCGTGAGAATATGCTGTAGAGAGCTTCTCGAAATGTTCATTTCTTGAGTACGGTGCAAAGTTCATGTTACTGGAATCTCAGCAACACTCTCTGGACCTGCTTCGATGTTTTGTGTTGAACAACCTGTTGAAGGACTGCCAGAGAGTTTAAGATCACTAATTGATCCAGTCCCCCTGAATTTTTCAATTAATTTCTTCGCAGTTGACGAAGTTAAATCAGTATTTTGTAAAAAAATCCGAACTGTAACTACCAAACTTTCATTATTTTTAAAATTCAAATCTTGCGAATTTTGGGACACCCGATAGAATTGTTTGTACTTCTATTCTAACCATACGACGTAAGTCCTTTCACGTTTTCTTAGTTTAACATTTAAAATTAATTAATTAATAGAAAATCATACACTGTCAATACTCTCTCAGCTATACGCTGGCATAGTTCTTCTCTGTGGTTTTAATAACCTTGATTAACGTTCCAAGAATTTCATAAAAGACGATCGTACAAGAGATTCCAAAGAAAAACTAGCATTCGCAAGGCTCGACAAGATTTATCGACGCGGCTGTGTATTCTAATAGAACTATTATCTATTCCGAATAAATGCTAAATATATCAAGTAAATCGTAAACAAAGTTGATATACAGTGATGGGGTTTCTGCGATCAGAATAAATGGTACAAGGACTGCCTAGGTCGCGTTCAATGCGATTCGTTCGCAAAATTCTCGAAATATTAAGATATATTTTAATCCTAGGTGAGTCAAGGCGTGAAATATGTCATGACGGAAATTTTAGATAGGTACCTAAGCTTGGCCGAATAAGGTCGATTAACCGGCCTTGCGTCTCTTCACTTCTTAACAACAACGCGGTAAAATGTGTCTAAAATGTGATTAAAACCCTACAGCCATACGAAATGAACTAAAAAAGCTTGTCTGGGGTGTAGGTGCATATTCAAAATATAGTAATAAAAAGAAATATATACACATAAATATTCAATAAAATTAATCAACAAACAAACAACATGTAACACATAATGTGAAGTTTAAGTAGATACAAAATAAAATAACAGGAAAGTGTAAAGGACTATTAAAAAGTACATTTCAGTATACAACATGTACATATATAACGTCGTGTGTGATGAACCAATAATAACAAAACAATTAAAATGCAATATTTGATTGTTACTGGATAATGTTAATAATCAGGTTATTTATTACATTTCGTGGTATGCCCAGCAAATAAGTTTTCAATTTTATTTTAAATAAATTTAGTGAAGTGACATTCATTATGGCGTTGGGTACACTATTCAGCAATTTCGATCCAAGATAAAGGTTTGACCTTTGACCAATAGTTTTTTTTTCATTTTAGGTGGTAAGTAGTAGTTTACAAGTCTAGTATTGTATTCATGATTTAGTGTTGGTAATAATTGTCTTTTTTTGTATTGACGTATATTTGAAGTCATATAGTATAATTGCCTTATATCCAAAACTTTGGCTTCTTGATAAATTAAGTCCGAGAAGTATAACATAGACTTACCTAATATTATTTTCAAATTTTTTTTCTGTGTTATCTCTAGATTTCGAAGATGCAGGTCATATGCTCCTACCCACCCAATAATACCGTAAGTTGTGTGGCTTTCAACTAAGGTATGATAAACAGTTTTTAAATCGTTTTGAGTAAGTATATTCTTTAAATATTTTATTCTATACATTATTGATCTTAGTTTGTTTATTATATACTTTATGTGTTCGTTCCATTTTAGAAGTGAAACTATTACTATACCTAAGTATTTTACTTTCTTTGCACATTCTATTTGATGTTCTTTTTCTTCAGTGCTTAAGAGTATACTAGAGAATGAGGGTAATGATTTATATATACAATATAATAAAATCTTTGGCAACTAATCTTCTCAGAGTTGTTTCATATCGAAAATTCTACGTAATATGCACATATTCTCAGCTACACACTCTCCGTACTTGTAATAAAATGAAAAAATGAAAATAACAAATTCTCAAACAATTATCGTTACAAAATTCGACAAGTTATGAATTTAAAGAAATAGACTAGACAGTTTGGTTTCTAAATTATTAATATAGACCTCTTAAGTAAAATAGTCTTCCAGAATTATTAAAACTCCCACTGGCCATTGCATGATAAGAACCTCTGCCACAGGTCGTTTTTTAAACCTTTAAAAATCATATAGGATGGCAATCACCAAGTGTGGCAGAGGAATATGTTGAAGACAACATTAATAATATTAGAACATTGAAAATGAATTACATCTAGGTTTAAAGGCACCCCAAAAAGACTGTTCAAAAACGCTGGTGAACAATACAGTTTTCAGGAGGAACACACTGAAGTAGTTGAATCAGATGTTATAAATTTTTTTAATTTAATTAATTGTACTACCAATGTATATCATAAATTAATAACATCCTATTAAATTATATTTTAATGACGGTGACGTTACGATGCAGTAAAGTGATATTACAACGCAGTAACAAGGTTCATGACGATACAGTATTGATGGTACTAATATAGTTCTAGTATAAAGCAGTGCAAAAAAATGCATTGTTTATAATTTATTTTATATATATTCTTCGGTGATAAAAACAATCATATACAATTTGTAATTTACCTTTTTCAAACCTTGGATAAAATTTCAACTCCTGAGAAAGTTTGATTTTATATACTTTTTATATTAGTAACTAGTTTTATCTAAAAATCCAATTAACATTGGTCTTTCGGTTGGTTTCATGTATATTGCCTTTATATAATTTCAAAACAACAAAAAATATGATATATTCAATTCAATATTTTCAATTTCCAGCAAATAGTTTCCTATTTTTTGGAACAACAAAATGTCCAAGCAAATGCCTGGTACGAACATTTCTCTCAGTGTAACGGCAATGTCCACATCCGACCCACAACCAGTACAAACAAATAATGTCAACTTTTTCAATTGTTGTGAAAGGCTTCTGCCAAATTGATTAATTTTTTGAACCTTTGCGCAAGGTTTTCGGTATTTAGGCTAGCAGTAATGGCCATTCATATACAATATCCACACACACACACACCCGATTTGATGACACCAACATTAAAAAAATATTACAACCCATAAATCGTCCATTGTAAGATTTAATGGAAAAGGTTTCTAAAACAATAATATTTCGAAATTCGCGCTTTTGCAAAAACCTAAATGGGCAAAAATCAAATATCACTCGAAGCCACTTGTCCTATAAAAGAGCGATTTATATTCTAACACTTTCATACACGATTTGCATACCGCGTACACATTAAAAAGCAATTCTTTGCAATTAAGGGACATTTAAATACATTATTATAAACGTTAGAGTTTCCATTAAACTAAAAGTATGTGGCAATAACAGCTTGTTCAGTTGAATAGTGCCACCGTTTTGTTTTTTTTTGTATTTTCACATTTGTTTTTTTTATAAAAGTTCAAGACTAATTGACTAATGCAAATTGATTTCGAGAAATCATAATGACTACCAATGAAAATATGTACAGTGTGTTTATAAAATATATCCACATATACAGTGTGTTTCAGTTCGAGTGAATCAAACTTTAACCACAAATAGAACTGAATAAATAATTCAGAATTGTCTTATAAAGCAATGGTCTAACTCTCACCGTTTTCACTGTACAGGACCGTATTGGTCGGTTTTTAAAATCATTATTTATGAAATATTCGGTATGCTTGTAACAAATTGATTCAAATTTCGTGTAGTGTTAACATTTACACATGTGCATAGTTTACTGTAAAATTTACAAATGTTTGTAGGTCAGTGGCGTAGGAACGTGTAGTAAAGCGGGATTTTTTAACCCTAACTTCACCATATCTATCACCATCTATCACCATATTCTATCACCATATTCTATTATCATTATAACTTCATTACGCTGGGTTTTCACTTAAACGTGTCATTTTTGCGAGAAAATTATTCACACTAAATGTATTTTTTAAATACGTTGTCAAGATAATCACTGTTAGACAAAAGAACGAAGCGGCGTTGTTATGGAGCTAGAAACTTTCAAAGGTAACTTGATGGACTATATAAAAACTTAATGGACTAAAAAATGTTTGTATGTATCATTTATAAGGAAATGATTTTCAAAGTTCGATATCTCGAAAACGGTTAAGTTTAGGTTAAATTTAGAATTCGAATTAGGTACATGAATTTTGTTTAGAATTTCGATAAGAATTGAAATATGGAATAATACACAGGGTGTTAAAGAAAAAACACCTTTGTTACGTCATGACTTTTTGACTGATCCTGTATACTTAATTTTCCTGTATTGTAACAGATTTTAAAAATCCCTAAAACGTTTGTGTCTTATGATTTTTCGAGAGCTGTCTTACTTTAGGAGATAATCGACCGTTTCTGTACATATCAGCGACCCCGTATAATTTTGTAATTTTTTTGTCTACAGGAGCATTGGAAAATAGGCTAACTACATCAAAACCCACCATTAAATGATTTATGTTGAAACTGCCAGATGAAAGTTTTTCCAAGAAATGTTTTATGTCCCTTTTTAATTAATCAGAAAATCCAGCAGAGATTTAACAATGTCTAATAAAATTTTAGCCATTTTATTGCCGAGTGAAAATATTTTATATTAACTAGGTACGATTTGTTGCCAATATTGCGAAAGCTTTCACTAAGGAAAAATAGTTTTCATTTAATAGATTGTCTTTAATCCCACGAAATAATGACAATATTTATTTTGCTTTCTATAGATTTTGTAATAATGTCCTTCATTATTCAAATTATCAATGTTTATGTCATAAACTTTATCTACTAGAAAAATTTAGTTTCTTTAATGAAATTAGAGATATATTTTTCTTTTTATTTTGGCAGAAGTACCAAATTTAATAAAAACAGTAATAGAAAATGTCCCAAATTATGGTATATCTATTGATTGAATTATACAGGCTGTTACAAATTCGCTTCTCACTACAGGGATCTCAGAAACTGTATGAGGTACGAAGTAGCTTAAATGGGGGCAAAGTTGCGTAATCAGGGAACCAACATTATGCTTCTAAAAAATCTAACATGATTATAGTCTGTTTGGAAATGAAAGAGAGTAATAAACCCCCGAGATAAGAACCGCCCATGGGCGTGGTAATATTTCGTTTCAGGTAATTATCGGGTAACACTAATGCTAACAGGTAATGGTAACATTAGTATATTTTACTGGATACATCATAGGGCAGGAGCCAGTGTATTGTGACAGATCAATCCAGTCTTAGAGCTGAATATACGAAGACGTGCTAGTGCAGTAGAGTAAAATTCGACTTGTGTTTAGTGACTATTGTGCCAGTGGATATAATATTGTTTGGGTAAAATGTCGAGCTTATCAGATTACGTACCTGCTAAACGCGTGAAAAGATGTGCGCTGTCTCAGAATGAGAAGATTATTATATTAAATGTATTTAATGCATTGAAACACCAAAATCCTACCAACAGTGTTGACGACATCGTGGAAAAGTGTTCCAAAATGACAGGGATTGGAAAATCGACTATCTACAGACTTTTAAAGGAAACAAAAAATGAACAAGATACTGTAAATCCCCCAAAATCATCTACANCATTTACTCACCATAATTTGAATTTTCAAAATACATATATTTTTGTGTGGAATAAAAGTCTATTCATTAAATTTAAATAAATATTTTGATAATAATATTGAATAATTTTATTTGAATTACTAAAAACCCTCTTAACCCGGTTATGATGCTTAAAGTAGCCTCATGTTTTGAAATGCTGTTTTTATATTGTTTACTTATAAGAGAAATGGACCGAGAAATTGAAGCGGCATAGACAAAGACGGATTGTCGGGGATTAAATTTTAGCTACATGCTACAATTTAGTACAGTCCGATCGCACAAAGTTTTGTTAAAATTACACCTCATCTATACCGATAATACATAATATAAAAATATTGAATATAAGCATCAGACCTACATTTATTTACGATTTGCATATATA
This sequence comes from Anoplophora glabripennis, assembly GCF_000390285.2. NCBI lineage: Eukaryota > Metazoa > Arthropoda > Insecta > Coleoptera > Cerambycidae > Anoplophora > Anoplophora glabripennis. The sequence goes on along the minus strand of NW_019416478.1, from coordinate 2,153,417 downwards.
ATAAGCTTTTATTACTCTCTTTCATTTCTAAACAGATTATAGTTTTCGTAATATTTGAAAAAAAACGAAATTTTGGAAATCCGTGTTTGTTTAATTTCAGCCTTGTTTGAGGTGATATTTTTTAGAAGCTGATTACGCAACTTTGTCCCCATTCAAGCTACTTCGTATCTCTTGCCGTTTCCGAGATCCCTGTAGTGAGAAGCGAATTTGTAACGGCCTATATTCGCTGTTATACCTGGTACTGGGTGTGTTACACAATTTTTTGAAATAGTTTACATACAGGTGTTCTTTCCGATCACTCCACGAATTGGGAAAAGAAATAAACCGCCAAATAACCGAAAATAATTGGCTTTATATATAATATACGTACTCTGATTGATTTAACAAACGAATGACATGCTTATCAGCACCACTCGAACATTACCTTAACCGCACATTAAAATAACAATGAAATAATCGCTGCGAGGGAATTCCGCGTCGTTACAAATCAAAACAAACGATTATGCAGACGACCGGCTTCAGACACACGCTGAAACCACGCTGGACGCCATGGAGGGGGTAGGCGAATAGTTGAGACGGCCTCCCATTGGTCAGTGAAAGTGATATTGGCAGAAGTGCAGTCTTAGCCATATCTATATATGACAAAAGCCTGTGCTAAAATTAATAGATTGAATCAAGTCACAGAGCGTACGCTTGCTTTTGTTTGTTTGGGTGCTTTGTTTTCCAGTGATAGTGCGATTTTTTCAGATAAAAAGGATTCGTCCCGATTTGTTCCTTTGATAGAATAGAGTGAGTTTTAATTCATGGTGGCGTTTATTCTGCGGTTAAAAATTGTTGTGAGCGTTCCGGCTGTTTTTCTTAAAAGAATGACATGTGAAATATAACAAGAAAAATTTTATTAAACGAAAAAAAGTTTTAAATTAGTTCTTCGCTGTAAATTATTTCTTTGAGAATATTTTATATTTTTTAGTTATTTATAACTGGTGATGTTTCTAAAATTTTTAGATGAATATAATACTGGGATAACAATTTTTCAAAAATAAACGTATAAAAAATTAGAAAAATTTTATATTTATTTTGTCCAAATTTGTTAAATTAAACTAAATTAATATTTTATTGTGAAACTTGCGAAACCAAAATTTAGAAAATATATAAGGGTTTCTATTTTTGAACTACACACAAAAATTTTGACCAGAATAAACGCCAAACATAAAGAACAACGTCGCATGTTCAAAATTAAAGCCAAATTTTACATTATACGCTTTTGGCGCTAATATTTCAGTTTCAAGTGCGAATAACCCACGTCTTGCCCTTTGTGTGAGTGACATTAACATTGAACTCAACCCACGCTTGTTGATCGAGACATAAGAATTCCAAAATGAAAGATTTTCTAACGCTGTGGAACAGTTTGGTCGGGAAGACTTATGACGCTGTCAACACAAACGCAAACCAAACCAGTGAATGTCTGCAAAAAACATTTACGCCGAAACAAAAGACAACAGGAAAATTCAGGGGTAAGTTAAAATTGTTTGAACCAAAGCAGTAGGCGTTTTTTTTTTAAGTTTATGGCAAGAAAAAGGTTTTTAGTTTCATATTTCGTTGAAACAAACACGTAAATACTCTTTAAAAAACACTAATTACTATTGTCAAAGTTAATTAGTATTTATAATTTAGAAATATGTACTGTGTCTATCAGAAAGTGCAAAGATTTATAAAAAAAATTCAATTTCAATGTCATTTCAAATAAAACTATACATTTTCAATAAACAGTGTAAGGCAAATCTTCAACAATTTGTATACAGGGTGTTATTTAAGTACGCGGCCAAACTTTTGTTAGGTGGTTTTTATGAGTGATTCTAGGACGAAAAGTTTATATGATCGGGAATACTTTGTTTTCAAGATACAGAGTGCCAAACTTTTTTTAAAAAATCGTTTTTTCGTAAAAATCTTAATAATCCTTTAGCCAACTTCGTTGAAATTTGGCAGTGTTATTTTTGGTAGAGAGGGGCAAACTTAGTCCTAAATAGATTTAAATTGGTGTCCCGGGGGGCACCTTAACAAATATTTTTGACAAAAAAAATGTGCGCCACTGACTTTTTTAAAACTGTAATAATTTTTTTCGCAAGGGACAAAAAAGTTGTATTTTTAGTTGCTTAATGCGACAAATTATAAAAATTTTAAAAAAGTCAGTGGCGCACATTTTTCTTGTCAAAAATATTGGTTAAAATACCCCCGGGACGCCACTGAACTTAATAATTTTAATCTAGTTAGGGCTAAGTTAACCCCTTTCTACCACAAATTACTGCCAAATTTCAACAAAATTGACTAATGGATTAAGATTTTTACGAAAAAACGAAATAAATTTTTTTTTAAAGTTTGACAATGTATTTTGAAAACGAAGCATTGCCGGACCTACGTTTATATAAACTTTTCGTCTTAGAATCACCCAAAGAATCACCCCTTGAATTTTGACCACGTACTTGAATAACACCCTGTATATTGCAAGTTTTATAAAATTATTTTGTCAATTTAATCACGACGAAACACCAACAAATCAAAAATCGAAACATAGTCTCGTCTATTTCTAAAGAATTATATTTTGTATTTCATATTATTCAAAAATTTTACACAATTTTTTAAAAATATCTTTAATATGAATTATATGGGGCATTCCATGCCACATCACTGACGTCGAAACTGTACCATTTTTAGTTTTCCTTATTTTTTGTTGTTATTTAGTATCCATTTAGAGTAGCACTTTTTCAAATTTTTATTTCGACCCATCAGGAAGTTATTAGTATTTGAATATTTTGGGTAAAAAAATGTTCAAATACCTATAACATTTCAAAAACTAAAGATATTAACCTTTTTTTTTCATTTTGTTCGTTTTGAGATGTAGTTTTACAAAAAAAAGTATTAAAAAATATTTTTAGTTTTTTGTTTTTTGTTTTTTTTTTAATTTATAACCAAAAAGGTACTTTTAGAAGTTTCTTTTTCGAAAAACTTAAAAAAAAATCGTCTTTCAATATGCAAATTTAAGAGATAGGTTCTAGAGTGGGATTTTTTTTAATCTATTTTTTTCAAATTAATTTTTTTTTGTATTTTAATTTTTTACAGATAATGTACTCTATTAAAGAAAATTTTGTTGTTATAGAAATAGAAGTAAATTGTGACGATTAATAATTACTAAAAATAAAATATTTTTAAAACTACTTCTATTAACATTGTCATTATTAGATATCTAAATTATTATTAACTAAATATTCCGATTTTTTTTCAATATTAAAAAGTTTGTTTTCCATAATACCATTTATATTTAGTAAAAGCATTTATATTAGTAGATAGGTTAACGACGAAATAGAAGAAAGGGATTAAAATAAAAGATTTCAATAAAATCATGAAAGCTCCTGAAAATTAAAAATGGTCTGGTCACGAATTGAGCGATTTGACATGGAATGCTCCATATATAAACTTTATGCTAACTTTGAACTCCAAAATATAATTTAATGAAAATATTTTGATAAAATTACTTTATACGATATTGATATCGATTTCAGGAAAAGTTATTTAATATATTTGATAATTTGTAAGGATTATTATTTTAAGTACTGTTTTGTTTTTAATTAAACAACAATTAAAATGCTGAACTGATTTAGCTGTATCATCATGATGGGATTCATTTGAATATTATCACAATACAATACGGAAAATCGCAGTAACTCTAAAGAAAACAAAAGAAAATTTACTTCTGATTTTATAATTAACGAATTGCCCCATAAAAACGCGGTAATGGCGTAGTAATGCATTCAAATTAATTAAACATAATTGAACTATTTCCCAAAAATAAAAATCAAAAACAAATTCTTTGGAAAAATTATATTGCCAGTCAGACTTGATCACAATTGCAAATAAAATCATCGAAAGAAAATAAATTATCACGTACCAAAACACATCGAACAAACAAATGTAAACGAAACTCTCGTTAAATAAATATTAATGTAGAATGTGTAATCGCTTGAACGTTGATAAAAACGACTGGTTACACTTTGTTCGGCGAGATGACCTATTAAGGACGAAATAGTAAACACCTATTACGGCGGTCTGTTATTTAAGTAAGTGTGAACATACCCGCTACAATTGCAGTGACAAAGGAGGAGTAATCAAGTGTAATTTTCCAATGCGGATTCAAAGCACACAACAATGATAATCCTGACGTCCATGAATAGTAAATTTTATGTTGGGGACACTGGGTGGGTAAAAAAACTTCCTGATCTTGGCACGGGACAAGACCATTTAATTTAAATTCACATATTTACAATAGATATCTGATGGATTACAGATTAAGTATAATTAATTATACAAATATAATTTCCGTTGATTTGAAAATTTACAGAAGTGCATTTCTTTGTCAGTTTAATGTAATTTATTTGCTTTAACTGTGAAATTACATTAAAAACTACAGTAATTTTACAGAATATTTTGTACAAGTTGTGTAATCTCAATCTATTTCATAAAAATGAAGCGAAAAGTAGGTACCTACTAGTTATTTAAATTTTTTCTGAATATTACAAATAAAATCCCACAAAATGTAAACTACATTCACATTTCTCTAAATCTAATGTAATTTTATTGTAATTGTAATGATTTTTACGTATTTGTTTATTGCATCACGTTTAAGACAATCAATCGTTTGCTAGTGTCGCAACCAATATGTGATAATTTTAAAATTTTACAATTTCAAATTATCTGTAAATTTACATTATATTTAGATATAATAGATATCTGATGGATACCGATGGACATTTTTACATGAGTTCTGAAAATTTACAGAAGTACATTTCTTTGTCAATTTAATGTAATTTATCTGCTTTAATTGTGAAATTACATTAATACCTACAGTAATTTTACAAAATATTTTATACAAGTTGTGTAATCATAATCTATTTCATAAAAATGTAACAAAAAGTATTAATTATTTAAATCTTTCCTAAATTATACAAATAAATTCCCATGAAATTTGCATTACATTCTGTAAATCTAATGTAATTTTATTGTAATTGTAATGATTTTCACGGATTTGTTTGTTGCATCACGATTAAGACAAACAAATTTATTATGTAATTAATGTAATTGTGTATATGTAATTTTTCACTAAAGTTTTCAATATGCTTCAAATATGAAATTCCATTAATATTACTTTCCATTGTAATAATTTACGTTCTAGTTGTAATTTTACAACTTAGTGTTATTGCTAGAAAAAATAATCCACTTTCGAACCAATTTAAATTGTTATAATTTTACATTATTTCTGTTTACAATGTAAAACCATAATTTTTGATAGAAAAATTGACTAATGAGATTTTTATGTTTGGCTTCATCAGACTTTTTATTATTTTTTTGGATTAGCTTTTTTTTACTAGCTCTGTACCCTTAATAGCATAGCACCAGAAAATCAATTCTCCACTATATGTGATTCACCTTGTACCGTTTTACCGTTCAAATCGAGGATTCCTTTAATATTAATGTTGACTTTATTTTCCTAAGCAGGTTCTTGTATTTTATAACACACTTTCATTGTTACGCGTGTGACATCGCACAAAAATGTAGTAGGTGGTGTATGTACCTGATTTATTGACAGATCAGCGAACGAATAAGTTTTCAGCAAATGTTAATCAGGAGATGATCTAATCAGAAATCGAATAAAATCCTTCAAACTTAGTTTCAGTTTTAAAATTCATGTAAAATGACATGACGGGAATCGCAAATTGTTGGAAAAAACCAAAAAGAGTTCAAAACATACTGACATAAGATTACAATAATTATAGGTAAAAAAATATGATGGACACTATTCAAAAAATAATTTTCGCTTATATGAACTTCTTTACAGGACTCTTTTTAATTAGGTCGGAAAATACCTAGTATTAATATATAACTCCTGTTTTAGCTTGAAAACTAAGTTCAAAATAGAAACGAATATGTATAAAATGACTTAGGAATAAAGTGTATTATTTTAATTTCTAGAAAATAAAGTGCATATTTTAATATATGTGTATTAAAATGTGCTCTTTATTTAAGAGCTGAAATGCGTCATTTAAATCCCAGGTATTATTTTAATTTCTAGAAAATAAAGTGCATCTTTTAATATACGTGTATTAAAAAGTGCACTTTACTTAACAGCTAAAATGCGTCTTTTAATTCCCCGGTACTAAAGTGCATCTTTTAATTCTTCCAATATAGCAGTTGCACTTCACAGGGAGTAGGGAGCATCTTTCAATCCTTGGCATTGAAATTTCTTTGCATAATGTTTGAAAGATACAGTTTAGTGTTAGATAAGGAGTAAACTGCTAATCTGAAGGAAGTAAAAGATGTACCTAGGACGTAAATAATGCTTTTACGTATTAAAGTGCATTTAATATTAAAAGATGTACCTACTTTGCTTATTAAACATTAAAAATGCACTTTAGTTTCAAGCGTCTTTTAATTTTCAGAGACTAAAGTGCATATTTTAATTCTTTCAATATAGCAGTTGCACTCCTTGCAATCCTTACGCATTGATACCACAGTTCACTGCATACTGTTTGAAAGATACACTTTAGTGTTAGGCAGATAGTATCTGAAAGGACTAAAATATGCACTTTAGTAACTAGGAGGTAAATGATGCTTTTACACTTTTAATGGAAATGCATCATATAATATTAAAAGATGCACTTTTCTGCCAAAACATTAAAAAATGCACTTTAATATCAAGCGTTTTTATTTCCTAGGTACTAAAGTACAAATGTTGTTTAGGAATTAAAAAACACACTTTGGTCTCTACGAGGTGTATTTATTAATCTCAAAAGATTAAAAGATGAACTTCAGTGCCTCGGGAGTAAAAGACTCTTTTGAGTCCGTAAGTAAAGTACACATTTTAATAAAGAAATAATAAAAGGTGCACTTTAATTAAAAAAAAATAGAAAATGCACTTTAGTCTTCAGAATTTTACTTTCGAGTACTAAAATGCATCAATTAATGCTTTCAGATTACCAAACTTTGTAAGCACTAAAGTGCATATTTCATTGCATACTTTAGTCTTTAGTAATCTAGTACTTCTTTTTATTTATTACAAAAATTTATTTCCTCTTCATACAATAACAGGAAACTTCCACTGGGTAACTTTTAAAAATTCCTTTAAAAAAGTGTACATCATGTGCTGCAAAACAAGATAAGTGCATAAAGTTTTATTTCTGATTTCATCAAGACTAACCGGTTAAACATCCTGTTCGGCAAACGACTGGATACATTTTTGAGATTTATGTCAGGCAGTATACGACATACGTAAATTATTTGTGCAAATTTAAGCAAATTCTTTTATGACAGGTACATTAAATGTTGTTGAATGAAGTAATAAAAGCATTAATCTTAAAAATTAAAAGAATTGCGGTATTACCGCTATTAATATATACATATGCATATACACAGTAATTCAGTGAAGTAGTGAATTATAAAAACATTAGTTTCATTAATAAAAAAAATAAAAGCCACCTTAAAGACAATAAAATATTTTGTCGATAAGAAGAGTATTTTAAATAAATTTATAGGGAAGGAAAAAATGTGGCATTCTAAAAGACATTCAGTGTGCATAAAAAAGTTTTCTTTGGTAGAAAGTGAATTTATTTTAATTTTAGGTTTTCATTATTTGTTTTTATTAATTAATTTACTCTTATGTTCAAAAAAATATAGAACAACTTAATTCCATATATTCTAAGTAAATATTACAAGTTTTTTCCATAACTAATCAGCAATCTTAAAAGATCTTAGTCATAATCAATCGGATCCAGTTTGGTAATCTGCTAATCGCCTCACAAAGAAGTGGGATGTGACCTAGAGCGAGGATTCTTTGGGTTTAATAAACTATCTCCGAAATCAGCACTTCCGATTTACAACATCCATAAGCATTAATTAGCAGATACTACAACTTTTCCTGTTATTAATGATATATTCCGCGATCTCTACTAAATTCATGGTCCTTCTATAGTCGACCTTTCTCGATAACTGTAATTTAAATACGCAAAAATTCCTTGAAATTTGCCAAAATGTTAAAATAATGCATTAATCACGACCTACCTATATAGCTAATTTGAATAACCATTCTCCGTTCTTGAAGATAGCAATTGGAAATGACCCTCGATAATATACAACTTGAACCGACAAAACGTGCGTAAGTACTGTAACTTTTAATTTTTATATAAAAAAGGACCACTCAAAGGGATAGACCTATTTTCTCAAGGTTTATTTACTATAGTTTTATTCATATCTACCGAAGAAAAATCCAATAGTGTATTGTATACTAAAGTGTATTTCATAAGGCTTTAACTCCTGTTAAATGTCTGGCAACCGTCTACAAATTTATATTTTTGCTGAGCTACTGTTAAGTTTACGATAAAAAACAAAAGGAATCAAATATGTTCCAAATAAACCGTTTCTGCAATAGGAAAAGTGTACCTAAACTACATTGACGTTACCGATCAACAGAGGGATTAAAGATCACTTTAATTCTGACGCGTATACCTACGCTATTTGTTGCGTTTCGTCGCCTGAACTAAAATTAATTACTTTACATACTTGACAGTGCCGGACTGGCTAAATATTCGAGATTTCGGTAACTCCATAAGTTGTTTTGCAATTCATACACGTCGCTAGGTTAAATTCTATGCGAAATATATAAATATAGAATTAGTCATTGAATAGCGTATCTAATTACATTTTTGGAAATAATATTTTGTTGGAAATTCTCAAAATAATATGAAAAAAGTGGAACGATGACTTACTGTATTTATCAACAGATGCGAAATTAGGAATTTTAAAATGTAATTTTATGTTCCTGAAGATGTACAGGGTGATTCACTATATTTTGACCCCGCAATTATTTTTATTTTGTTTTAAGTGTGTTTAAAAAAATGTGAAATATAAAAGTTGCACTATTTTTTATTAAGTTTTTGAAATTGATAGTAGAAAAACAACTGAATCCAAACAAAACGGCCTTTGTTAATTTAAATGGAACGCCCTGTATATTTTTACATATTTGGATAGAACGTTTTCTGCCGAGCATAGTGAAATAGGGTTTGTTGTTTGTCTAACAATAAGTGAGATAATATTAAAAAACGAAAAGAAAGTATTGAGAAAAAAAGACATTTTGTAATTGTTAAACCTTTTTCGGGCATTTCTGCCTTTTTTCCAATTACATAAGGATTTAGATTTAGTTGTAATAATAAAAAAAAAGAAAAGAAAGCGGAAAAAAACTTTTTCCAAGAATTAGGAGCATACTTATATATTTTTTTAGAATAAAATTCAATTAGCAAAAAAACAATATATATTTTAACAAGACTTATATTCTGGATGCCTTCAAATGTTAAATTGGTCATATTTAACCACAAATTAAGCACAAAAGGCAAATAAGCATATTTAAACTAAATTCATCAAATTTTTCTTACCTAAACAATAAAAAGAAACAAAATATCAGTTCTCGTTAACTCAAAAAACAATATTCAACATTTATTTTAACTTGAGCTGCAACCAAATTTCGACAAACTAAAAGAGTGGGTTCAGAAAAAAACATTATTTTGTAAATTGAATTAAATTAAACATAACACTTTACATTAGTTAAAATAACAACTCAAATAGCACTGCATAAAATGCAGAAATATGTAAATAAATTTACAATATTACGCAACTAGCTTTTTTTTGTATCGAATCCACTGTTTTAATATCCACAACACGGTAACGTGTCTTTACAATTAGTGGTTTAAAAAACTAATTATGCAAAGTATATACTAAGAATTCAATATTCCGTATCTAATAGAAATAATGGAATGTAATATACAGCGTGATACATTTTAACACTTTATTTAGAGGTCGTCAACGTTGGATTTTTAAAAGGAACACCCTGTATAATATATTTAATGTTTGTGGAAACATAGTTTAATCATTGACGCATTTTGAACCACTTTTTATAAATATTAATGATCTACCGGAGGAAAGTTTTAATGAACAAGACTATATTTAAAACAAGATTCCAATTTGTTTAATTAATTACTTAAATAGGAAATTTTTACGAACAACAAATTCACGTTCTCAATATTTTATCAAAGAATTTATTGGAAAATAACACAATCTGCCTCTTAAGGTATTTGTTTATGATCACCAAAAAGTTGGTTGGACATAAAATACAATTTGTGTCTCTTTGTTACAGGTGCCATTACAATATCAATTTTAGGAATTCTCGGATTAGTAGCGGGTTCGTTGATATTAGTATACCATCCATATGACCTCTTATACAGATGGGTGAGTATATTTTGCATATAAAAAACAATATATGTTGGTTAACGGCTAAGATAGCAGGCTTCGTATTAAAAAAAACTGTTTTATAAAAAATTAAACTGATACCTAAGTTAGGTTAGGTCAGTAAATCGTAAAAATGTATACCTCTGTACGTCTCACGCGAAACGCTCAAAACTAAGTGATTTTGGCCGTCTTTAGACTCTATCTAGTATAAAGTTGTACCAAATAAATTTCATAAAAACGATAGTTATTAAAATGCATATATCTTCAATACTTCTTTACAGAAACTGGTGTTTGGGGAAGGCGGGGAAATCTTTGAACTGTGGAGGAAACCACCAGTTGAGCTCTACTTGAAAGTTTACCTCTGGAATGTGACAAATAAAGAGGAATACATGAGTGGAGAAGTTGACATTTTACAGGTTCAAGAAGTAGGGCCATATGTGTACAGGTAAGACTTTCGATTTTAATTTCATAATAACAGTATCAGGCTAAATGACAACTATTACCATTTGATCTTGATTCACTTGTAAAGGAATAGTTACTAGAAACGTTTATTATTTACTACAATATTTTTAAACTGTCACTAGTGTTTCGTCAAAAGCTCTATAATATATCGTTTACTTTTTGGGAAAAATAAAATTTATTATATAAAATCGGCTTTTAGTTGTATTATTGCATGTTAATACACAAATTATGGTAAATTTTAATAAATTGGTCGAAAAACTATAAAAAAATTGAACTGGTTCTAATTTATTGTTAGGCTTAGTGCACGTGCAGAGTCTGACAGAGCCGGCGCGAGGGTCGGTGGCCTTCACAGATGACTTGCGTTTTGTACTGTTCAGTTATTTACGGAGCCGTGTGTATTTAAACAACTATTTATAAATAGTAACGTAATTTACATTAACAACTTAATAGTTGAGGTGAAAAGTGAAGTAAAATGCCAAAAGAGAAAAGAACTAGACGTGAATTATTTCAAATGTGGCTTGACAAAGATCCCGAAGGTTACAGGAACATACGTATTAAAGGACTTGTTTTGTACTGTGTGTGAACGCATTGTAAATTCTTGTGACAAAACTAAAGTGACAAGACATTTGAAGAGCCATGCCTTGTCCAGCGCTGAAGACTATATTTTTCTATGAACTTACAGACGCCTTTCTTTCTAGTAATATTCCATTAAACAAACTAGAGAACCCCAAGTTCCGTAATTCTGTAAATTTGAATCACATGGACTATCTCTAAATGAACAGATTGATATAATGCATGATGTACAAAAAAAATATACAGGGTGTCCGCAAATTTCACCGACAACGTTTGACTGCACATTCACGATGATAAATAAAGATGATCTACGAAAAAAAAGTTAAATAAAAATTTTTAGGTTTTTGAGTTACAAGCCTTCAAAGTTGTCAAAAATAAAATTAATTTAATTAATAATTTAATAACCCTTTTACCGATCGCGTTAAAATTTGGTACATTTGGTACGGCAACATTGAAAAGGTCGTTTTATTTAAAAAAAAAATATTGTCTCTTGAGAAAATCGCTTACAGAAAGCCATTCTTGACAAAAATGGCATTATTTGCATGTGTGTACGTTTCGGTTTAAAACTTTGAGTTCAGTAGGCGATGTAAACAAGATATTGATTGTTGTGGCTATCAGGTAATGTGATTATTCTCGTGTTTATTTAGTATTCTCATTACTCCACACATGCAAATTATGAAAATTTACAATTCCGTTTAATTGTCTTGATACACTGCGGACACTTCATAATTTGCATGTGTATAGTGATGAGAATCCTAAAGAAACACGACAATAATGACATTCCCACAGCAATCGACTTTTGCAAGTTGTGAAAAAACTTAAATAATAATTAAACAAACTGTTGCTCCAAAAAAAATCAGTCAGGTGTTGTTTTTAGTGAGTTATTTTGCTCGCTCAAATATTTCACAGTGAAAAAATCAGATAAATAAAAGATACATTGAATTATAGTTAACGTTTTGAAAAATCAGTATTTTTTCTTTAACAAAACTCTAAATGACGTTTTTTTTAATAGTTATATATGATAGAGCCAAACTGATTCCTTCAAAAGATTGAATTTTTAACAATGAATTGAAACATAAAAAATGTGCTGATATACATATAATCAATACCCTGCATTATTAAAAAAACTAAGAACTTATACTAGAATAATTTTTCAGACAACAAACAACTAATAATTTACGTACCTTTGTATGCAAAAAAGTACAATTATCGGTAAAATTTACATCACGTATTGCTTTGTAGAATAAGTTATGATCAAAGAAAAAAAACCTTCTTTCAATCACTAATCAATCCTATCGAGAAGTGTGCAAAACTTCAATAATATCGGTGCATTAGTTTTTGATCAAGTTCACCGTCTTCAAAAATAGAGTTTTGAGAAAAAAGCGCTTAAAGTTTTAAGTAGAAATAAAACGGAGAAAAATTTTGTTTAACTTACATAGAATTGTCAATACCAGCTACATAAAACTAAGATATTTAATAAAGTAACCCTCGGAAATCGAGAGAAACGAGCGAAAAAGACAGACAAACAATAGCTAAGCAGCTGCTACGTTCCCGGTCGGCCGAACCTAATGAGAGGAACTTCCAAAGGCTCACTCTTTCCTAGAGATTCACTCCTATTGACTTGAAACTTTGGGAAAATATTCTTGACATTTATTATTAGATACAAAATTAGAAAAATGGATTTTTTGAAATATCCAAACCTCTGTAATCCCTTAAGAGAAATAAGTAATAATAGAACAATGGCTTTGAAAAAAAATACTTTTTTAAATATTTCAAGAACGTAAACGGACAACTTTACAAAACCGCGTAGCTTCTACACTGGATCCTTTTATTTTTGTCAAATTTTGGTGTTTTCTGAGATTTTGTGATGTATAATACATTTTACAAGCTGTCTGGCAAAGTAAAGGGCAATCTAAACTGTCAGCATATAGGTGCCTTAACACTAATTATTGTACTCCGAGAGTTGCTTACTTTGTAAAGGTGTCATGGGCATTAGAACGTCGCGTTACTGATAATTAAATTAATACAAATCAATTACAACTCACTCAACTATCAGCATTATGTGCAGTATTGCGTACAGGATAGATTTTTTTCCTCGGAAAACGATTGCGTTCACGTTTCACATTATTACCTCCCGAGTTCTTTTATGATTACGTACGTTGCGACACGCAGTCTGGAATAACCGTGGAGGAATTCTATTATAACCGCAACTTGCCTGTAATAATCCGTTGGTGGCAAATCATCGACAACAATCCGAAATAATTAAGATTACACAAATCGTTCTACGCCCTGATTGCAACACGAATTATTTTCACTCGAGAGTGTATAGAAAGCGGGAGTGATACCTACGTACTCGGTTGTTAGTTAGGAGAAATTTCAAAATATCTTTGATCAATTTTTTCGACTTAAATGTAACAAAGCGAATCGATCGATCGAATTTTCTCGTCAATTTACAATAAATGAAAGTAATAGCGATTGCCGATCAAGTATGCGTCCGTGGTTAATAAGTTGCAGGTTACTAGGGTGGACGTTCGAACACATCCCGGGCTGTGTCTGCGAGGGTCCTTAAGTGGTGTTCGCGTTGGATTCTGATATTTCGCCTCCTCAAAAAGTGTCCATCTTGAAATGGTAGCTGTCTCAGAAGGGTTACAAACCTGTAATTAAGTTTAATAATTTATGATGGTATTGTGCTGCCCCAGTCCTAATTTCCTAGTATTTAGAAATGTTTTAATTTTCGGGGCTTCGAAAAGGAATTTTGGAAAAATTTCGAAACATCGGTGAATTTCTGGTTTTGAGTTCTGCATGTTTCCCGATGTGCGGAGTGGGTCGTATGCATCACTCATCTATGGTTGTATGCCTTTGGTATCCTGTGAATGGGTTTTGGAACGTTTCTTGAACTGCATTGGAAACTGAAGTGAATTTTCGGAACCCACTCGGTCTCGTACTATCCCAATAACTTAATCATAATGACTATATGTATATGACCCTTGACCTTAATAAGACTGTGCATCCGGGGTCTAGGATCAGTTAAATGAGAAGTTCCTGTTAATTTTAATCTCACAATCCGTTACATACATTTATAATTTTGACACTATATTTAACACAGCCACACAAAAAAGACCAAAGGCTAAACCTAAGAGTGCCACATATAATTTCCGAAGGAGTTCGATGCGCTGAACATGATCCTATAGATAAAATTCAGGACTTTACGACAAATTTCGGAGAAAAGTGAAATTTTTGGGTGAAACTGGTTAAAACACACTGTAAAAAAAATCGGTGTGAGTGAAAGCAATAAAGGTTCGGAGTGAATTCATTGAGTGAAATTATTGAGTACATTTTCACTCAATATTGGGCATTCTCATCATTTTACTCATTTGTGATTATATTTAAACTAAAACTGAGTACTTTCGCTCAAATATAGGTACTTCTTAAATAAATTCTTCACGTAAACTCGTATTTAGTGCCTAAATCAGAGTAAATGTCCTTATTACTGAATGAATTTAAATGTATATTAATTTCGAGTAATTTGTATGGCGCCGTGAAGATGGCACCACTTACATATTGCTTCTGTAATCTCGACCACAGTTGATAGGAGCCCGTTAGATGTTCCAGATAAGCGTGATCGCCAGGAGAACAGGTCTTAGCCGGCGGCGGGTCTCAGCTGCGGGTCTCAGCCAGGACAGGAGAAGGCCCCGCCAAGGGGCCTCAATTTATGAGTGATTTATTTTTGCACTCAATATTTAGTTAATTAAAAACCAAGTCTGAGCAAAAATGACTCAATAATAGTTAAATTAAATCACATTAGAAAAAAGTCAACTCTAAATAATAGGTTTTATACAGGGTGTTTCAGAAAGACCTCCGGTAAATACAGGGGCTGATAGTACAACAAAAAATAAGACTTATTTGTTATATGAACTATATGATATCTATCTCTTCTTGTTTTCGAGATACAAAGCGATAAAATAAATTTTTTTAAATATTTCCAAACGGTGCGAAATATTTTTATAAAATTTGGTATTCCAGTGTTTTTAAGGACGCCAAATACGCTGGTCAAATTATTTTTTGGATATTCCATAGAGGGCGCTAGTTATGCTACATTCCTATTACATTTTAAGTTCTAATATTTAAGGTTAGGTTTTTTACCATTCGGGCTCCAATTTCTAATGTACAATTTTATTTTCGAAAAATAATGTACTCTTGTTAGAACTTCCTTATGTGGACGGTTTTCGAGAAAAAAGGCTTTTAATTGAACTCTTACAATATTACGGTGTATATAATAAGTGACTTTTGTCAAAGTAGGCTTATGTCAAAACTTATTGATGGATATCTGATAAACAACAACTTTAATTAACTTTATATCAACATTTTAGTGACTGTAGTCATTACTGACTACAATCACTAACAATCACTAAAATTTTGATATAAGGTTAATTAGAGTTTAAAATATTACTGAGAATGTATGCGTTGTTTATGAGACATCCGTCAATAAGTTTTGACATAGGCCTACTTTGAGAAAAGTCACCTATTTTCTACACCGTAATATTGTAAGAGTTCAATTAAAAGTCTATTTTCTCGAAAACCGTCCACATTAGGAAGTTCTAACAAGAGGACATTATTTTTAGAAAAAAATATTGTACATTATAAATTGAAGCCCGAATGGTAAAAAACCTAACCTTAAAAAAATTAAAACTTAAAATGTAATAGGATTGTAGCATAACTAGCGCCCTCTATGAAATATCAAAAAAATAATTAGACGAGCGTATAAAAACTCCGGAATACCAAAATTCATAAAAATATTTCTCACCGTTTGAAAATTTTCGTAACAATTCTATTTAAAAATTTTTATTTTATCGCTCTGTATCTCGAAAACAAGAGGAGATAGACTTATAGTTCATATAACAAATAATTCTTATTTTTTGTCGTACTATCAGCCCCTGTATTTACGGGAGGTCTTTCTGAAACACTCAGAATGGAGTCAAAAGTCGCTCAATTGATAATAATTAGCAGTGACTCGGATTTGAGTAAAACTCACTCATTTACGATGCAATAGTTTCACTCAGTTGTACTCACACTAATAGAGTGAATATTTCACTCAATCAGGTGTGGACATAAATTGATACATTATTGAGTAAAATTGAGTGAAATTTGGTTGAATTTTTTTTACAGTACATGTCAAAACTGATTTTTCCTAAATCGTGTCCAAATATATAATTTTCGTAGTATTTTGAGGCGCTAATACATGATTCCATTAGTAAAATTTACCCATGACGTCTATGTTTCTCAGAAAATCTACTATTTGGGTGAAAACTGACCAAACATGTCCCAAAACTGATTTCATAAATGGCCAAATATATCATATTCGTAGTATTTTGGCCAGTGTTTACCCAAATGTTGAATTTTTTGAGAAATATCGAGGTTATGAGTAAATTTTACCAACGGCTCATGTTCAGCTACTCAAACTACTACGAAAATAATATATTTGGACAAATTTAGTAAAAAAAAACAGGTTTGGACAAAAATTAGGAAACATTCATCAACATTTTCGACCCATATTTGGAGCAGTTCTCCCAAAAATTTCACTTTTCTCAGAAATTTTTACTATAGGATCATGTTCAGCGTGTCGAATGATATGTGGCTCATTTGGGTTCGGACTTTTCTTTTTTGTGTGTGGTTATGTAATTTGTGTGTGTGTATATCTTGTGTTACATTGTGATACACATTTTTTCGTAGGATGTTTGTAAATTCCACCACCAACAATTATCACGAAACAAACATAAACCGATTTAATTTCAAACGCAAAAGTATAAATCTCGAGTAAGTAATTCGAAGGGTAGACATTGAATCCAGTCAAGAGCAAAATTCGTAGCAAACTTTTACCAAGTAAAGTCTTGCCGACATTGAAACGACTATAAACTACCATTGATAAAATTCGGGTAAGGTTGTTAAACCTCCGTTGACCGTGATGCCTTGGTTAAGATCAAGTTTGTAATTACACAGCTTTACTAAACGTTATGTTATTCAACAGCAACCAGCTTAATTCGCGGTTCTAGAACGTTCGCCTGACTTGCGAGGTGATCGCTTCGCGTCTCGTGACAAATGAATGCTTTCCGCAACCGTCCCAGATGCAGCAGTATTATTTCAGCGCACGTGCTCCTGAGCGAATTGAAATTTTCGAGTCACTCCAAAATAATAAGTTATCCTGTTTCTACAATACTTGAACATCATTTTAAGCCCTGAACCAAAATATTTGGTGTGGCGCTTTTTTTCCGATGGCAAAATTAGAAATTTGATATTTTTCATGAATAAAAATTTTACTTCAAAAATCAAAAAGAGAGTTGTGAGTTATTTTAACAAAGTGAAAACTATTAAGCCAGTATATATATTAAATGTTTTATTCTTTTATGCACACAAAACGTAGATTTATTATAATGGTACAAACATAATTTATAGCAAAATTAATAATTCAATCGTATAGAATTACAATCAATTAGTTGAATAAACGATTCAGTGTATTTTTACACGCAACTAATAGATGACACGGTTATACATGAGAGGCATTGTAATCGCATAAAGCACGTAATAATTTCATAGAATATTCAGGGTTAATGTTTGATGCTTTATATGGATCCCATATTTTTGAAAAATCTGAGTGTGCGGATTATGTAGCTTGTTCGCTGTATTGAATGGATTGGATGGATGGATTGGAATCGCATGGACTTTGGTTTACCGCTATATCAAAGTTCATATAACTTTTCCTGAATTCATCAATATGACTTACAAACTTTTCATTAAGTTCCAATGAAAAACAGCTGTTAACAACTTTATTCAACTTTATGAAACAATCAACAAACTTAGCGCAATTTAAACACTTGAAATTGGCCAAAATGTCGACATTTTAAGCAATGTTTAGCAAGCATTTCCTACAAATGTTGGGCTTCCATAAGTACACTGGCGCTGAACGTTGCATTTATTTGCCCATTGTAGACTTACTTCTTCATTCACTTTTTCCATTTGTTCGAATAACATGTATTCAATTTTTATTTTAAAAAAGTGTATCTTGAGAAAAATTTTTAAAGTTAAACTACCAATATACTAATAACAAACTATCAGCTGTGAATTAATGAGATTCCCAGAGATACTTGAATAGTTTAAAATTACAATTTAAATTGACTTGAGTATTAACACAGTTATTAGGGTTCCTTTTAATTTCTCTTAGAACTTCTAAGTCTTCCAATAAATTAATTTTATGAAAATCAAAATTATTATGAATATTCCGAAAAATTTTGCTATTGTTTAAAGGTGAAAATGAATGGTTAGTAAAATTAATATGATGCCCAAGAGCTGACTTTTCAGGTATTTTTAAATGTTCATTAATACGAATATTTAATGATCTAATGGTTCTATCAACATAGGTGACGGGACAATCATTACAAGATAACAAATATATACCGCTATTTGACAATTTATCCTGTGAATCTTTAACTTTAGAAAATTTTGAACGAATTGACTTATTTACTTTAAAGGAAATTTTGAGATTAGGGATACTTTTAGTTAAAATTTTTGAAATATTATCCGAAATACTACCTAAATAAGATAAAGATCTAAAATTGTAATTATTATCAATGTTAACATTTTGTGAACGAAAAGCTAAATTTCTATTTTTCTGAAACAAAATTCTATTAATAGTTCTCTGTACAATATCAGGAGAAAAATCATTATTAATACATAATTGTTGCAATATCTGCACTTCCTTATTGAAATTTAAATTTGACATTGGTATATTTAACAATCTATGAACGTAGCAGCGNATGGTTAGGCTCTCTTCGGAATTGATTTTCAAGACGATTAAAATAATTTCTCGCTGGACATTGTCTATCAGGATATCGGTCGGCATAAAGGTTTCTAGCCGCAACGGCATTTTTTCTACATTCCCCATAAATAATTAACATGTCCACTTTTTCATCCCTTGTATAAATGTGCGGCATTTTGAACAAAAATAACAACAAATGTAAAGACTTTTCCAATACACAATAAAAACACCGATAAACCAACAAAATTTATTTGACAGTCTGAAGGAATAATTTCATTGTTTTCAAAGCCACCTTAGTTTCTTAGCATTAAATTAGAACAAAATAATTGTATTTTCTTATTTTCTTTTAGCTGTAATTTTGATTGTATTTATCGCACATTTTATTACCAGGTATGAATTAATTCCTTATTAATAGTACTAATAAATGGTACCACGGTACCAATATGGTTCCATTTGAAAAAATTGAGTTTTACCCCAAAATCGATTACGATGAACTTTATTTGCTCATAAAAAACGCAATTTAGTATTTTTGACGGGATTTCGATTTTTCCAGCATTAGACGGGTCAATTGGAATAAATCGGAACCATCATGGCACACTTAAATGGAAAACTAAAAATTAAATTATAAAAAATTTTGACGTTTGAAATGTCACTTATGTGGTATCATTGGATTCAGAAAATTATGCAGATTTCAGAAATGTAATAATATACAGGGTATTCCATTTGAAAATCGAAAGTTGGTATCACTTCCGGCGAAACCGGAAGTGGAAAAAAAATCATTTGTAGATCAAAAAGTGCCGCTTATTATGTATTTGGAATATCCCAAATTTCAATCAATTACGTTTAAAACTAACGGAGATACGGGGGGTGTACCATGATCCTGTTACACCTGGTATATGGAAAATTCTAAAGAGCAATTATGTTTGAAAATTTTTAAATCTAAGAAATTTAATTCATTATAATGTTCAATTTCTAATGTAAAACTAATAGAGGAATGAAGTTTATTAAGATCAGTAAGAATATTATCAATGACTGTAGGAGGATCTGTCACAAATTCAAGAATATCATCTACATATCTAGACCAATGAAAAATATTATTAAAGCTCAAATTACCATTATTACTAAAAATCTGCTTTTCTAAATTGTCTAAAAATAAATCAGCTAGCAAAGGTGACAAAGGATGTCCCATTGCTAAACCGTTTGATTGTCTATAAATTTTATTATTAAATTTAAAAATATCTTGTGACAAATACAGTTTTAACAAGGCCGTTTCCTAAATATTTTTTTGGTATCTAAAATTTAACGTAAGTAAAAAATTTTTTGCTTTATATAATGTCATTTCAACCTCTTGTTGATATTTTAGGAATAGTTCCGATGATGGCTATGTAGTCGAAAACGCTTAGCTAATATTTTAATAAAAATTTTATACACACTTTAACATACAAATTTCTTTGGCTTTTCTTTAAATCACCGAAGTGTGTACTGAAGATACAGTCGTTATTATTTAATAAAACTTCTTGTATTTTATATTAAAATGACAGACATTTTAAAATGATGTCAGTCCCAAAATCTCGGGATCAGGTAAACTTAATCCCGAAAATTTCGGGACTGAAAAGAGGTGAGGATCAAATCTTCTAGTCATGGTTAAATCGTGAGAACCATTCGTAACATTGCGTAATCCCAAAGCATCATTTCCATAAGCTTGTTTCAAAAGTTGAAACGTTTGCGTGAAAGTTTTCCCCAGTTTTATATAAAATTTTACGTTCTATCGTTGTCCCTTTCCTTTTCGAGTTTTCCTAATTGATTTTTAATTTTATTTTGTTATAATAGTACAGTTTTTCGACAGTTAAATGTTATCCAGTTTTGCTTAGTTTTATTAGCACTAAATAAAAAAATATTTAAAAATATTCACAGTATTCATTCCACAAATAGCACACTAATTTGCCTTTTTATAAATTCAAATGAACCAAAAACGAGTTACAGAAAGCCATCTATAATTAAATAACCTAATTTATATCAAACATAAATATTTATGTTCAAAACTGATAGATAAAGAGGTGTTATTTATATATTTCAGAAAAATTCTTGGGCTTTAAATCCGGCACAGATACCACAAAGTCATCGTGACACATCATTTTCTGCCGATCGGATCACTCAGAAATGCTAATAACCTTGTAAAATAAATAATGCTCCTCACCTGAAACTAACCGTTAATTTCGTTGTACAAATATGTTTACGCTTCATTAAGTAACATGAGAATTTATCAAAATTTCAGTTCCAAGGTAAACCGGCGGAAAATTTTTCAATCCAGAAGTTTCGATCTGCAAGTCACCGAGCGTAAATAAATTATGCGAAGTTATGAAATAAGTGCAATTTGTGTATGTTTGGTCGGTAATTATGGTTATTGCTTTCTTTGTAGTAGCGCAAAATGTTCTTGATAATTGCTTTGTAACAAATTAGAGTGGATATACCCAGTGAGCAAAAATAGTCGTCAGATTTGGGTGCTGGTAACTGTAATTTATTAATAATGAGTTCTTTGTCAATTTTAGGAAAAAATATTGTACTTCACTATAGCTTTCAGTTTCTACACTGAAAGAAATGCTCTTTATTTATTAGAATTCTAAATGGTATTATAAGATCATTGTAGGTTATGTAGGTATACTATACAGGGTGTCCCGAAATTCATGCAACAAAATTTGGTCATAGATTCTTAAGACAAATTTAGTGGACCCGTATTTTTTCTTTTTACCAACTGGCCCCCTCTTGGGGATATTGGATATAAAACGCGTATTTTATTGTATCTTATTTAGACGTAGCTTAGTTTTGTAAGTTCCACATATTTCAATTTCTGTTAAGGAAAAGTTTTATTAAAGTAGTATTAAAACATATTGTTACATTAAACTATCCTAAGATAATTTTTTCAGTCTGGCGCAATTAATTTTTTTACCAGAAATATTTTAGGCCGCAACATTTTTAAGGTTAGGATTTTGGGGTCCTTAATACTAAAAAAATAGTTTTGATCAACTTTCAGGTCGATAATAGCCTAATAAGCCCTTTAGTACTTCAAAATTTTAATGATTTTTTTTTCGTAGGTGTTGTTGCGGTAAATTTGAAAACAAAATATGTTCATTTAAAGAGATACCTACCTAGAATTGCTCTCTAAATTTTTTACTCGTAGTTTCCAGGTACCCTGTATATACGTTTATAAACGTGGTATACGTTTTTGAAAGTCATTATTTGAAACTTGGCATTGTGTTAAATGCATTTAGAAAATGTCAGTAATGCTGCTTAGTAGATTTAAATAATTATCACTTTTTTACATATACTTAAAATCCATACTTCTAACAATTATAACCTAGACATTAAAATATGTAATGAATTATCAAAATATTAAATGTTAAACTACTCTAACTAGTGTTGTAACGAATACAAAAGTTAATAGCATAAATAATAATCAACTTAATAAACATTCCTAACAATTTCAAAATACATATTTTCTATCCTTGACAATGAACTGCAAACGAAGCCAATGTTTACAAACAGTAATAGTTAACGTTTTGTATTCCCAACATAACAAATTTTTTGCTGTAGATAATAATCACAATAATAGTAATGAGACACTATACAGTGTTCATAACAAATTGAAGGGTTGAATGAAAAATACAATTTTGATCAACTTTAAGCTAAAATTAGACAATTACAATTCGTAAGATGTGTTTGACTGCAACATCAATATTTTTTATCGCCATCAAATTTTAAATAAAATTTAATAATGATTTCATCAACATTTCAAGCTGTGACGAAACAAAAATAACTTTTGTGTTCTTTCGTACCAACCCCTAGATGATTTGTCAGCATTGGGATCAGATTTTCGCCTTTACAATTTTAACGACAATTTCTTTATTACAGAGAACTTCTTTCACATGAAAACGTGACATTCAACGACAACGGCACGCTGACTGCTAACCCCAAACACCCCCTCGTTTGGGTGCCAGAGCTGTCAGGAGGTAGAAGAGAAGATGACCTGCTGATTTTGCCCAACATTGCTTTATTGGTAAGTGAGAATAGTTGTCTTTAAATAAGTACATTTACCGAATAGTTTTTTGAAACAACAATAACAGGTGATTTTTTTAACCTGAAACTTTCAAAAATCCCAAAAAATAAACACGCTACGAAAAAATTTTCATAATCAATATGATAGATGTAGTCGACGAAATTCAATTTTTTTCGATTTCTGCAACTGAGAACTGTGCATACGATTCTAGAAAATGTTTGCAATGAAAAATACCACGTCTTATGTACAGGGTGTCTCATACTCGATAGTATGAGCCTACTGTGCGGATACAAAAAATTTAAATAAAATTTGGACACAATTTCCGTTTAAAAGTTATAAACAATATCGTTCTAAAGAGTCTCAAAAGAAATACCACCTAAAAATCTTTTTCTGAATGAGAAAACATTTTGTAAGCATAAAAGTTATACTTTTGACGTTCGTATTGAAAAATAACAAGTATTTTGTGACATTTATGCACTTTAAACAACGAACTTCAATTATTTTCCAGCGACTACTTGATCCTTTCACCGCTAATGTGATTGTTAGGTGGTATTTCTTTTGAGACTCTTTAGGACGATATTACTTATAACTTTTAAATGGGAAGTATTACAGAAAAATTTCTCTAATAAAAGTTTATAAGAAAAAAAAAGAGCCTTTTAACAGGAAAAGATTTGGGTATGTTTCTGGAAAAAATATAATTATAATATCGCTAGTCGTTTCTGTCAAATCTCAAAGATAATACTTTCGATTTCAAATGGAGCTTACCTCATCCCATTTAACACCACGTGTCCCAAATTGTATTTAAATTTTTTGTATCCTCATAGTAGGCCCATACTATCGAGTTTGAGACAGTACATACTCGAAATTCGTGGTCAAAAAATAGTATATATTTTGAAAATTTCGGATAACTGGGAATTTGTTACCTGTAGAAATGTAAATGGCTGCTGAATAAACTACTATTAGTGTAACCCAGGAACTACGACGTGGACATTGTAGTTTCCTTCGAGGTGCTTGATTAAAATAAGTTATTTCTTAAAATTATGTCTTTTTTCGTACATGTTCACTCAATTTTACTTAATAATGTATCAATTTCTGCCCACACCCGATCACATTAATTCAATATAAATTTGTAATAAACGAAAAAGTGTACATAGAATCAATTCTATTTTAATTAAAGTCTTATAAAAATATAGTGTCTAAAGCATCCTTTAGGCACGAAATTTGAAATAGTAATTGCTTTATAGGTATATACGAAAAGTTTTAGAAGCTCTTTTTACAAGTTATGGAATTTCTTGGAAATTTGGTTGATTTGTCACGAAGTAAAATGCGGAAGGCATTGCATAACCTAATCAGACATATCTACAGACGAAAACGGCAATTTTACACATCTTTTACATTTTACACTTGAACAAGTACCTGTAAAGTACTTACTTTTATATTAAAAACAGTGAAAGTGAAAATATACGGTTCATCGAAAAAAGCAACATTGTAAAATTGCGCCGAACTGTTACATAAAGCAAAATGTTTTAAATTTAATTAAAACATCATTTTCGATTTTCAAAACAACCTCTTCCGCAATATTTATATAATCCATTTTTACGAACATGCCTAAAAAAGTGCTGAATTTAAGCTAAATGATCCAAGACCTAATATCTACATGCTGGAATGATCTAAGAGATCCTCAATACGTAATACATAAAAAACTGAAAATGAGTTTTTAATAACTATGTTAAAAAATATGTACCTATGTAACCACTTCTCTTTAAAATTCGATAGATAAATAATAGTCCAATTAACTAAGCCTTTAAATCGAAATTTTGTCAACTTGGCTGAATTTTTGATATGAGTTAGTTTAAGGTATATTATAACAATAAGTGAGAGTAATTTTTTGTTCAACCCCCGGCCAAGGGTGGAAAAAGATAAAACAAAGGGCTTTTTCAAGATAACTCAAAAAGGGTAAGAGCTAGAAAGTTGTAAAGCAGACAATTCTACATAAAAATGGTCTCTTAGCTTTTTCTTGTACTATTAAAATTAACAGAGTTAGGGAGGCTAGAAGTTAAGGGAAGATTTCAGAAATTTAATTTTGTTAAATCATTAAAATTAACGATTAAAAATTTGATTTTTTGTTATAACTTTCTTATTAAAAATTAAAAAATATATCTATTTCTCTGAAAAGAAAAGTTACATATTTTAGAGCAGATTGAAAAAAAAAATTACAAAATTCAATCATTTTTCTGTTTGTTATGATTTTTTTTAAATTTCTGAAATCTTCCCTTAACTTCTAGCCTCCCTAACTCTGTTAATTGTAATAGTACAAGAAAAAGTTAAGAGGCCATTTTTATGTAGAATTGTCTGCTTTACAACTTTCATGAAAAACTTTTTTTTCTAGCTTTTACCCTTTTTGAGTTATCTTGAAAAAGCCCTTTGTTTTATCTTTTTCCACCCTTGGCCGGGGGTTGAACAAAAAATTACTCTCACTTATTGTTATAATATACCTTAAACTAACTCATATCAAAAATTCAGCCAAGTTGGCAAAATTTCGATTTAAAGGCTTAGTTAATTGGACTATAATGACTAGGTAGGTATCTCAGTTCTAAGTACAATATCATTTTTACTTAAAAAAAAAAATTGGTGAAACACAATTCAAAATTGTTGGGTTAAAATAAACAACTTATTTAATTTTATTTTTTTCTCGGGAGAACTGGTTCTAGGTTTTTGCAACAATATTATACACATGGTAATTACCAGACTTATGTTGGTGATAATTTTAATTTAGGACAAAAATCAGTTTGTAATTATATTGCAGACAGGCACTGTTAACTTATTCTGACGTAATATAACTTTTGCGATGGTGCTACCTAAACCATCTAGGCATCTGTGATGCATTTCTTTGTTGGAGCATGTTGACAGGAGACAATTGATTTACCATCTCATTACAAAAGCTCATTTCTTTAAAATCTAAAATAAATTCACTAACCTTTTCCCCTGCAAAGTTTCATAACGTGTTGATCGTTCATTTGGTCCATCCACTAAGCACTTCGTTGTAAATTACCAATACAGCACTAACAGCAAGAAAAAACACTCACATTGCACATTGCACTCTCTTTTAGCGTCTTCAATTTTGCGAATGTCCTACACGACGCGTCACGCTGGTATAGAAGTGTACTTTAAATTTTAATTACTTTCGCCACTAACTAATAAAATAAAGCAAAACGTGATTTTTTGAAGTTATGAAATAACAGCTCAGAAAAGGACGCCACGGTTAACGACCGAGTTTACTATACACGCCCGTACGAAAAAACAGTCTACTAGAATTACTAGAAAACAAAACTGGTGATGTCAAAATTGCAATGCCTACCTCGACGCTTTTCTCCTAATTTGCGGAATACAGAACTCTACGCAGTGGCGCAACTGTCTTATTTCGAGTGGTAGGGTATTTTAAAATAAATTTAAGTGTAATTTGTCTATTTTTCTTTACTTGTAATGCATAACCTTAGGTGGAACACGTAATATATTAAAGCAGTGACATAAAATAATGGTTTTTAAAAACAAGCATCTTCATATGAGAAAAATTACTGCATTTTAAGGATAAAATATAATTAATTAGCGGTCGTCAAGTTTGTTGAAGCGACAGAGTGTTTGCAATGACCTTTTTTATTAATTTATTACCCAGCCCTTGGTTGTACAAGATCTGATGTAAAGATAAGGAGCGACTCTTGCATATTCTAACTAATTGATAATACTGTCACCTAATTCGCATATTACCCTTCAGGGAGACGTATTTATTGAAACATATTCTCGAGAACATAAAAATATTAATGCAAGGTTGTCGAGATGCAAAATCATGACCTACCTACTCACTTCATGGTGTAAACCTGGCGAAAATAATTTATTTTAAATTTTATTGGTAAATAAGCAGCAACATTTCACTTTCTTTACTGTAACCCTATAACCTTGAACTGTGACGAAAAATGCGCCAATGAGGAGTGAGATATGAATCTATTTGCATCTTCTGCTGGGGTTTAGCTTGAATCTGACACGAACGATGTTATGTAATAGGTGAAAGCGAGTTATTTTTCTCCCTAAGCGAACTTGAAAAGTTAAGAGAAATGTTATGTAAGAAATTTGACTGTTGCAAGCACAGCTCATCGCTGTTGTGTCAGATTACATCACATCTAATAAATGATTGTAGATTGAAATAAGTAACTGAGGATTAAATAATTTTAATTAACTTTTCCTTAAAATTGTGTACAATTTTAAAACATCTTCATTTTTTTACTATAAAAATACATTATATTTTCTTACATCTGAGATCTGAATACATACAGAGTGTGACCAAAATATGTGTAGGTATTTAAAATGTAACAATTTTTAATGAAAATACATATTCATGCAAAATGTCCAGTGTCCAAATTGGTTTTAGGTGTGAATTTTCAAATATTTTTACTAGATCGGTTTTCGACCGATACTCGACCGGTACTTTGGACATAAGTGCCAGAAGAATGTCTTCTTTGTCATGACCATAAATATCGCGATAATCTGTCAAGATTAGAAATATTTAAAAAGTTTCAAACCCCTAGTGACAAACTAAAAGAATTATATATTTAAATTTATAGAACAATATTGACTTTTATAGTAATTAATAAATTAAAATTATATCAATGTTACTGAGCATGCGCATTAAAAATAATTTCATGTCAGTGAAGTAGCCTCGCGAGAGGATATCGTTCAAGAAGGTTTGGTTGTGGTTAAGAGTACGTCTATAATAAACCACTTGAAGAAAAAAACACTCGATAATACTACAATAAAAATACTTTATCCACGACTATTGTATAATGTACCCATTATACGTCTGTTTGCTCGACCTTAATAATACCCATTAATCACGGCAGTGATTAATGAGTCATTAATCACTACTGTCAGATGCTTCCTTGATTTAGCTATAATATTATATTGTTCTGCTACAAACAGTAGGTTTTTTAAATTTTATCGTGTAAACCACTAAATATTTTCAATTCAGTGCTGTACATATAAAAAAAAAATTAAAAAAGTGAATTTTCCTAGACCAGATTCGAACCCGTGACCAGCGGTTGGAAGGGAAGGAGCATCTACACTGAGCCATCAGCGACTTCGTTTGTGCGTGTCGTATATCTGTTGCTTAACATACCATGTTTTTCGAAACATTTCATAAATCTAAGTAGCTTTTAAAACAAAACAAATTTGACTCAAACCTGTCAACATTATTGTCTGTGTGCATAGATTTCTCAGTGTTTTGATATTTTGTGTTAAATTGTGTTAAAAAACGTACTAAAAACAAAAAAAACTTCAACAAAAATATTTAGTAGTCGTGGATAAAGTATAGTATTCTACTCCCGTATAATGGCTATTATCCACTCGGTGATTTAGACCACTCGCCTGCGGCTCGTGGCCGTAAACTTCACCTCGTGAATAATACCCATCATTATACGCTCGTTGAATAATATACTATAGTAGAACTAGAAAATACCAAAATTAAACAAAAGAAGAGAAAATACGCTAGTGATGGGAGCGATGATATATCAACAAGGTCTCACCCGCGTATGAGGCTATTCTTTCCGAGCATGCGCATTAGGAATAACACGGCTAATGTTAAATTTTTACTTTATGTAAATTTAGGAATATTCTTTTATATCGTTTTAAGCACATTGGCGTATATATATTTTTTACCAAACACGTGTTGTTTGTTCTTAAATACTTCTAAATCCTTGTAAAAATAAATTAATTTGAAGTTGTTCATTTTTATAGTATTTATGTAAATAGTACACAAGGGTCACATTTGGTCTGTACAATTTCAACTATGACAAATTGTTGCGGGTTGCCTAAATATGTGATGTCACACTAAAAGGGTTTATAATCCCTTTCTAATAGGCGAGCGGTTCACCCCCTATAAAAAAGGCATGAACCGACTAAATTTTTAAAACAAAAACCTACAGCATGAAACTTTTTTATTTCATAAAGTGTATTTTTCTGATAATTTATATATATTTTTTATATATTGCGGCGTGGTCAGTCAATTGTTATAAACAAGAAAGTTATAAAAAAAATTATTCCCCGAATGGCTTTGAAAACAGTTTTTCATTATAAAATGGACCAAATTAAACACTCTTTGTTCTTTGACAAAAATTCGAAAAACCCTTCGTTTCCGAGATATTTACAATTCAATGTGAAAAGTGACGAAATCGACAAACTTTCGGAATTTTTTCTCAAACATTACTGAACAGATTTTAATTCTAAAAAAGCATAATAATCGGCAGATTTTCTACTTTAAGATATATATTTTGGTATGGGTCAATCATTTTATTGAAGGTCTAAAGCGAGTTAAAAAAAGTCTTTTAAAGAAAATTATGATAAAACTTCAAATTTAAATTTTCTTTTTACAATATCTTGGATTAGATTATATTTACAATAAACATTATTATGATTTTTTTTAATCGATATATGTTAACAGTACAAATATTCAAAAGATCATTTTGTTTGGTTTTGTAGCCGGAGTAAGCTTTTTGCAAGTAATTAGTAAAATTTAAATATTCGATTTTTGGTTTTATAAATGGCTAAAATTGACTTTAAAGTTCTACCAATAAAACTAAATAAGCTTTTTAAATCGTAAAATTAACCTAATAATAATGATTGACCTAGCGGTCTCGAAAAATAAAAAAGTTATTGGATAATTTATTGTACAGGCTAATTATTTTATTCTTATTTTACAAAAATATTAAGAGCAATAAAAGTATATTAATTTATTTTTTATGTAATTTTTAAATAATTACGATTTAGATTTACCGTGCAATAATTTTTTGCAGAGGTATCGATGATCAAAGACAAAAGTGTTATTTTTCATTCAATCATCGATAGCTCGGCAACCAATAGTAGCACGGAGACCTTTCAAAAATCGAATTGAAGCTGAATAAATAAGCTAACTGACCTCTGTATGCCTGAGTTTGAAAAAAAAAATCCATCGTTTGTCTGGCAATCAAAGCAATGAAAATTTTTGTTATGAAAATGATAAAAATAAATTGTCAGACGGTTTCCAATGTTCGGAGTCGAATTTCTCTTGTGGAAAATTATGTGAAAATTTTTAACATTTTTCAGCGATCACCATTTGTCTGGTACCTCGGGTACTTAAAATTAATACCCATATTTCTTATCACAAACAATTTGACAGACAAATTGGAAAATGGAAAAATTGTGCTAGACAAATGAAAATTCGTAAAAAATATATTAAAGTCTAATAATTTATTTTTGGCTAGCATTTTGAATTTCAATTAGAAATAGGCGTATAAACACAATATACAAATGCCAGACAAGTTGAGATGTTCGAAAATGTATAAATGACTTGAAAAGTTACAAAAAAAATTATTGGAAACTTGGTTTTCTTTTTTTTCTAATTTAAACGATTTATTTTTGTCTGGCATTTTAACTTATTTAACAGCTGAGATACAGACATGTCCAAAAGTGTCACAATAACGAGAAACGCCCTGTAACTCAGAAACAAATGAAGATAGCAAATTTCCGATTTGACAGTCGAGTTTGCCATGAAAATCGAGCTCGAGAACGTGGTGTCAGATTTATCATATCTTTAGTAGTTTCTGAGATGCCCTGAAATCCCATCGAAAATGGACCAGCCTGTACATTAAGATCACTGAAAAATTTTCACATAATTTTCCGCAGATACTCGACTTCGAAGATTCGAAACCGTCTGGCAATTTATTTTTATCATTTTCAAAACAAAAATTTTCATTGTTTCGATTGCCAAACAGAAAGTAAACAATGAATTTTTTATTTCTCCTTGCAAGTTCATCCCTATGAACCACCCTTTCACCTATTTAAAACCGTCTGGCATTTGAAAATTGTTAGGTACTTATTTATGTCTATTTTGGACTGCTCTAAGAACAAAGCTATCTGCAATTATATTCACTAATTTCTCTTAATAACTAAATAACCGGTAAATACATTGGAATTATATGTGTCATATTCAGAATCCAATCGTATAACGATCCTCAAAATCTTCCTCGTTATATTGCTATTGTAAAGTACCATTAAAGACGTGAATGTCCCATCTATAGAATTACCGGAATCCCTCGTAAGGACCGGCAGTGAAACACGGTGATTAAACAACACTTAAACACATTGCGTTACGCAACCTGCAGTCTGTAAACAATAAGGCAAGTGGCACGCTCATTGGAAGTGGCAACCTACTTTCTTCATCTATTTATTTCAAGTTCAGCGAGACGCGACGTACGTCCTCACTTTTACTTTCGTTCGAACGCGAGCTGGGCGGAGCCCACCGCGTTGAGTCACGTCTGTGATAGACGCCTTTCGTCGGCGCCTGCACATACGCGCGCCCGAGAGTTTGCAGCGGGTGTTATTTCACTTTTACTTTCATAGTTGATGGAGGGAAAGGTTCGGATTTGCGTGCCAATAAACAAATTAGATTTTCACTCGGTGCACAGTCGAGTGAGTTTAATGAGATTTGGAGATAAATGATGGTCGTTGAATCATTTGTCTCGCTGGCGTTCTTAGATTGGAAGGAAATAATAGATTTCTTCAATTGTTTTCGTTGTTGTATGATTCAAGGCGTTCTTTACTCCAGTCGAGCTTAAAACTGCCAGCGGCCAAGTGCATTTTTGTATGGTTTAGTTATAGCAGCGCTTTCATGGTGTTCGTGGTCGTGTTTAAAGATTCCAAAGTACTGCTGTTGTTGTACATTTTATTATTGTCCTTGTTCCTGATGCTGCTACTGCTGGTGTTGTTGTTGTTGTTGTTGTTGTTGTAGCTGTTACTATTGCTGTTGTTGTTTTTATCAATAGTCAATAACAACGACAACAACATTAGCGGTAACTACAACAACAACTACTACTACCACTACTTCAACAACAACGACAACAGCAACAACAGAATCTGCAGCACTACTAGCAAGATCAATAACAGCAATAACAACGACATCTAATCTAAGGCAACGATGTTGATAACACTCTTAAGTCTTGTTACTTGAACTGGTTTCCTTAGTCGATAGTATGCGTAAGGAGGATACGAAGCGTTTTATCGAGTTCACAAGGAATACTTTGACTACTACAGTCAGGAATCTCTGACTACTTAGTTAGGAATACTCTGATTATAGATTAAAGGAGTATGCTTTAGTTGTCACTATTTCTGCTGTTGTACATGTTATTACAGTCGTTGTTACTGTTGTTGTTGTTGTTGTTGTTGTAGCTGTTACTGTTGCTGTTGCTGTTGTTATCAATAGAGTCAATAACAACGACAACAACAGCAGCGGTAACTACAACAACTACTCCTGTTACCACTACTACTACTACTACTACTACTACTTCAACAACAACGACAACAACAACAACAGAAGCATCAGCACTAGCAAGATCAATAACAGCAATAACAACATCTAATCGCTTTTTATATTGTGATATATCCATATTTTCGTTTATTTAGTACTTTTCAACATAGAATGTGTAGACCATAAACTGGATGCCTTAAGAGATTTTGCCTACAAAATTTTTTTAATTTTCTAACTTTGTAATGCTTTTGTATCTATCACTATTTGCTTATACATTACACCTACTAACACATGCGAAAAAGAAGTATAAATAATCTCGTAAGAAAAGCACATAGCTTTTCTCATAAAAACATAACTATTTTTAAAATTATGGTGAATGCGCCAGTTTGAACAGTAATATAATTTTTAAATGCACAAATTAGGATTAAAAAATATATAATTGTCCAGAAAATCTCGAACAGGACGCGTATAGTGCGGAGGTGCACCGTCTTGCTGAAACCATATGGTGTCATCAGGAATATCAGTGTCATTATCGTTAGGAAAAATTACTGCAAGCGCTGGAATAAGGTCATTTTGTAAAAATTCTAAATATCTTTCTCCTGTAACGGTTCCTTTAAAGAAGAAAGGCCCTACTATTGTGTTGTCAACTATTCCAGCCCACACAATTAATTTCTGTGGGTGTTGGGTATGTGTCTCTGCCATCCAATGAGGATTTTCCCGACTCCAATACCTGTAAGTTTGGCGGTTCACTGTACCATTGGGACAAAACGTGGCCTCGTCTGAAAAAAGTATTTGCCGGTGTAAATCTCTATTAACTTGACATACATCAACCATAATTTCACAAAAGTGTAAGCGGCGGTCGGGATCGTCTTCATTGAGTTCCTGCACAAGTTGAATTTTGTAGCGATGATATTTTTCCTGCCTCAGGATACGTAGCACTGTGGTTTGACTAATTTCATTGTTTAATGCAACCAATCGGAAGTATTATGAGGATTATCTACCATACTTATCAAAATGTTCTGTTTGTGATCTTCACTAACGCTTGGACATCCAGGTTTTGGAATATCTACAACATTGCCAGTTTCTCTAAATTTAGATTCTATCTTACTGACTGTTGATTGGCTGATACGGCGATCTGGATGTTTTTCACCTAAATAAATCGCAAACTTCCTCCCTCCATCCTATAATAATTAAAATTTCAATTCTTTGTGTGACAGTTAAATGTGCTATAATACTTTAAATTAAACAATAATTTTTATATCACTTACAATACTTAGGCAGTCGGTATGACAACGACACTTTGTAAAGATTTACACCTACGTGATCCATAAAAAACATCAGGCATTTCGACAAACTAAATTTGATAACGTTTTTGCTTTATTTTAATTGATTTGGGTTTTCTAACATTCAATCGTCATCATTTACTCGAAAACTTTCCTATGTAAGATGGCAACATTTTAATACTGTCGCATCGACAATGAAACGATCTTTCAGAATCAAGAAAAAAAATAGGGGGTCGCTATTTAAAAAAAATGTCGATGACGTCATTACTCGAAAACAGAAAATGAATAAATTATAGTTGTAGGAATAATCGATTGATTTGCATAAAACTATAAAAAAGTCGACGTTTCTTCAATATAAATTCCGAAACTGTTATTTAAATTTTTAACTTCAATAAATTGTGTTGTACATTGGGATATTTTCCATTTACTATAGCGAATTTATTACGAAATGGGACTATTTTAGAAATTAACTTTTATAATAGTATTTTCGTTAATAATTTGCATAAATATGCTAGTGACACCAAAACATAGTCATACTAACACGATTACCTAATTTTATTAAAAATCACATTTCCAAGATGATAATAAATTAATGCTTTGTCATGCGATAAGAAAATAAATGATCGTTTGTTGAATGCCTTAAAAAATAAACTGTAAAATATTGACAGTAATTCAGTGTAACCTCCATTATCCAAACAGGCCTTTATCCGAATATCCACTTAACCGAACGGAAAAAAACGCAAGACATTATCCGAACGAGCCTCGTTTATCCGAACTGGGTGGTCGCGGAGTTCGGGTGATATGCGAAATTTGCTGCCGCGCTTGCGTGTGCGACTGGGTTTTCGTCTCGCCCGGCCCAATCGGTGGGACAGAAAGATGTGATATATTTAATGACTGACAATGACATCTTGCACAATATAGAGAATGTGGAAATAGCCGAAGAAGAAAATGAGACCGAAGGAGCTGCCGACAACAAAATAACTCATGGAGAACCCGTGCAATGTTTTGACAAATGTATAACGTGGGCCAGTGATAATGGCGAAACGTCTCACAACATATTTCTTTTAAAGTAGGTGCAGATTAGAGCCAGAAAATTAGAAAGTAAATCCCTTTCACAAAGAAAAATAACGGATTTTTTTAAATAAAATATGTTTAAATATGTAGTTTATTAACTTTTTTTTGTACATATATTTATGTATACATACTTTAATATGTAGTTTAATAAGTATTTATGTCTTTATATTTTTTTTGTATATGTTTTTCCATATTATAATTACAAACTTGAAGTATTAAAAAAGGTTTTTAGAAAAATAACTGTGTTTTCATTTTAAATTTGATTATCCGAACAAATTGATTAACTGAACAAGACCTTACAATAATTAGTTCGGATAATGGAGGTTGCACTGTAATTAAAATAATATATCTAATGGTCGCATTGTAACATCTAAAAAATATATATTCAATTGTGTATCATTGACGATCGGTCAAAGGGTTGATTTTATAAATTTAGTTTTGCCTAACACAGAAAGTAAATAATTTTAGTTTTTATTATACAGTTTTGATAACGAAATCAGAGTTTTCCGAAACGTATATCATATTCTTGATAATGTAAAATAATAAAACCGTTTTACAGACACATGTTGGGTCATCTCTAGAAAAAAATGTTGGAACACTTCTGTCACATCATTTAAAAAGGAGTTTATTTGATTTATTCCTTTTTCCTTAATTATACAAAAATTTTCCACTGAAATATATTACTAGGTTAAACACTATGCCCAATGCGTGTTTACCATTTCTAATCTTTATCTTTAATTGATTCAAACCAATAATATTAAAAAAAAATGTGTCAAAATACAATCACCGTTAATATAATTATTTTACTGCTTGAAAGTCTAACTGTGTTTCTATACCGCATACAATTTTTGATGTATTTAAATTCGCATCTGACAAAATAACAAATTATGTTTATTATAGTAGATTTATTTAAAAAAAGAACTGGTCGGTCGATTATCCTGAGCTTGATAAATCCGTTGGAAATCCCAAAATGATTCCACTCCTTTGTTAATAGTCATTACGGCGTCGACTTCCATCGGGTGTGGCTTCTACGCCAAGATGTGGCAGCTGGTTTGATTTTCGCGAGAGGTAGCAGGCATCAGAACAGGAATTCTATAGGGTATCACAAAAACACATTCAAAAAATAAACTTATAGCATAATCGTAGGTGCGCTGGAAAGAAACATTCGATGTTGAAGACAATTCGTAAAGCAGTATTCCACAGCTTGCTTTTCGATTTTCTAAATCCATATTAAGCTCTGCGATAAATGTTTTTTAAAATAACAATGTAGAATAAGATTTTTTTTAATATTCAGTGTTTCGTTGATCTCTTTAATGTGGAGAAATATTAAATTACACATAATATTTTGAATATTATGTCAGAAGAATTTCTTATACTCCAATTGAATTAGATCATAAAACCTGAGAACTTGAAAAAATTATTAGTAGACATTTTATTTCACTTTATTAAGGTGTCTCTTGTGAAAATAGTTTCTAATGTTTTATGAGCCCCCTCAAAAAATAAGCTCAAAAAAAATTTTTTTAAAGATCGCTCAAGATTTTTAAAAATTTCCAAAATCGTCAAAAATTTATTTTTATTAATTTTTTTTTCTCGTTATTTTATCATTTTCTAGGTTTAAAAAATCTCGATTCTGAAAATTTCAAAACAATATTTTAATTTCTAAGGGTCACTCATAATTATTTTAACTTTCAAAGTAGTGTACCTAAAACGTTTTCGAGCGACCTAAAAGTAAATATCAACGAACTAATAATTTTTTTTATTGAATTTGATGAACAAAAGAATAGAACTAAATCACGACACTAAAATTTTAAAAAATTAAAAAATTATAAATATTTGATACTAACAGTGCGGTAGTAAATTTTGCTTCGAAAAATTTTTTAAGTGTCTCGTGATTTATTTCTACTCTTTTGTTCATCAAATTCAATAAAAAAAAATATTAGTTCGTTGATGTTTATTTTTAGAGGTCGCTCGAAAACATTTTAGGTACACTACTTTTAAAGTTAAAATAATTATTAATTAATAAATTTTCATAATCGAGATTTTTTTCAACCTAGAAAATGATAAAATAACGAGAAAAAAATTAAAAAAATATTCAAATTTTGACGATTTTGGAAATTTTTAAAAATCTTGAGCGACCTCTAAAAATTTTTTTTTGAGCTGATTTTTTTAGAGGGCTCTTAAAACATGATAAACTAACATATTTTCGCAAGAGACGCGAAAAAATATTCGTTTTTTTGGGCGCCACTTTATGATGGAGGAGTATGTAGAATGATAATATCGAAAAAGTAACCCAAAAGAAGTGACGCTAAATTGGCAAATTGCAAATAAATAAGTGTCAAATTTACGCATTTTTTCACTTTTTTGCTGCTCACTGAAATCTAGACGATCTAGAAATTGCGCATTATTATTGCAAACAGCGTAGGATGTTAATGAAATTGATGGAAAAGACTGTCAATCCAATGACTAACATGAGTGTGCTATTTGTTAATTAATTTCGTTTGTTTTTTTGCAACTAATCGTTTAATTACTAATTTACGTTAATATCGTAAATATAGGTTTTAATTGATCGAAAGAAACGTATAAAAAAAGATAAATTTCAGAAAGTTGAAATTAAGTTGCCCTTTACAAGTAACAAATTAGGACGTGCAAAACAGCGTTATAAACAAATTGTCCCAGGGTCAGGCAAAAGCCGCTCGAGAATTCGCTCTTTTTGCATTAAATAGAACTTATTTTTACGGTAATCACCTACGGCTCTTTCCCTCTTTGTTCCCAAGACAACTTTTTTATAATGTTAATTGTTAATTAACTATTAATTAAAGAAAGGGTTATACTTTTATTTCCAAAAAGTTTTATATTGATAGTTCATGTTTCAAATTCGGTTCGGTTTCAAAGTGCATTAAATATCTACTAATAATTTTTTTTCGTTCAAACTCTAAATCGACTGGAATATTAGTATCCGTTGACAAATTTATTAAAATTTTTTTATTAAATGTAAATAATACGTTTCAAAAAGTGGTCCCATATATCTAAATATTTTATTAAATTG
Source organism: Anoplophora glabripennis (assembly GCF_000390285.2). NCBI lineage: Eukaryota > Metazoa > Arthropoda > Insecta > Coleoptera > Cerambycidae > Anoplophora > Anoplophora glabripennis. Next base: position 2,115,464 of record NW_019416478.1, on the reverse strand, counting down.
TTTCTGTGCTTATTCTATACTTAACTCATCAGAGGTAAGTAATTACAAAAGTTATTCAGAAGAACAATAATGAAAATCATGTCCTTTAAATATACTGATTTGAATAATATCGCATTATAGATGTATTATTTAAAAATGTAATATTTATAGTCCATAAAATGAAAAATACAAGAATAGTGCAATTGAAATTAAAATTAAAAGAAATCCTAAAAATAGAATACATTATATTAATTATATATTTTAAAATTTAATTTAATTAAATTTAATTTAAGATTTACATACAAGGTGTTTGTAAATAAGTGCGAAATATTTTAGAGGGTGATTGACGACGTTATTTTGGAAAAAAAGTTCATATAAACGTTAAATATATGCTTCGTTTTCGAGATACAGTGTTTAATTTTTACTTATTTTTATTAATTATTTCATAGTTTTAAAGATATTGACTAGAAACTTGAAAACGCTTTGGAGGGATAAATTGGATTTTTTGGAGCGATCCGAATATTTCTACTTGCACCAGTGGCGTTCGTGCGAGAATACCACAACATTTTTTAATAAAAAAATGGTACGCCACTGACTTTTTCCCGTTTAGATATTTTTTTAGAAATCCGCCATCAATTCTAAATGAAATTGGTCGTTTTAATTTTTTTTGTAGGATGCATCGTTTCTGATGAAAAAAATAAAACATATTTTATTGCAAGTTGTGTATTTTTAATTTCTATTGATACATTATCTAGTAGGTTGCTGTCAATATTTCAAAATAAAATACAACCATCAAATTTCCAGTCAAAACTGTTTCAAATAGTTAATAAAAATAAATAAAAAATTAAAATTTAAATACTCTGTATGTCGGATACGAAGCATATTTCTATCTAAGTTTATATGAACTTTTTTTCACAAAATAACTTCGGCAACCACCCCTTAAAATATTTAGCACTTTTTTACAAACACCCTGTATACTTAACTCGCCAGAGCTAAGTAATTAGAAAGGCTATTCAGAAAAACAATAATGAGAATCATTGATTTGAATAATATTGTAATATAGATGTATTATTTATAATATATTTTATTACCTTTCCTGAATTCAATTTACATTTTTATAATTAAATCTAATGAAATATGCGTACTACAAAATTTACATATAACTACATTGTTTTTTTTATTATATCTCAATATATTATTTCCGAAACAAACGCACTAAACCCTTGAAAACTATTAAAATATATCTGTTTTGCAATTTAAACGAAACATGATTTGAACATAAAATAAAACTATTTTTCATACATCAAACTCTTAAACATTACGAGGGTATACGTTAAAAAAATACGTACAGCACTTTTTTTTGTTTTTTTTTCTGCAAATAGCGCTCTTTGCTACTGGTCAGTGACCCTGTCCCTAATAATGTATAATAACTAGGTACTAAAAACTTATAAATAACAAATTAATGGTACTGTTAGTTGCCTGCACAGTTTTAAACCAGGTTGTATCTTTCCAACACGTATTTTTCCACGGTCATAAAGTTCATCTAATTAATCGACGGCCAAACTACTCCATTGACAGGTAAATTAGCTCGGAAGATTCCACACTCATCTTCCTCGCCTCGACAAAAAAAAAATGACCATGATGCGATTTGTAGATAATAACAATTGACGTCAAAGTTACAAATCAACAAGTTTATATACAAAAGAAGACAGAGGGGTTACCTATCCTACTGACTGTCTTGTTTTTCAAGTATATTTTATGGTTATCTTTATGGAGGTATTGTTCATGTAAAAATAAGCAGAAGAGTTTATATAAACCAAAATGCACTGTTTTATGAGTTTTTTTTTAAACGTGTTTTTTAATTTTTGTACGAACATTTATTTACTACTTGTAAAATCAGGCTAGTTATTTCTGCATTTCTATTGACCATACCACACAGTAGAAAATATAGGAAAAAATTCACCGTACAGTGGTACTTTCTTTTTTATTCTTCTTAAAATATGCTCTATTTTATGATCGTGGTGCGATAATTTGATATATCTATATTGGAATTTTTTAAATCGAGTGTGAACCCATCAGCCTCAACGCCAAAGATAATAATTCGGTATTTAAAAATAAAAAAATTAAAAATTTTCTTTCTGAGGTTGACTAAGTAACGAAAATAATCATGTAGCTTTATAATACTTTTCAACCTTAAGGCTAAACCCAAAAACATAACCTTAAATTAATCAAACCTAACCACAAAGTAATACACTCTTTTTTAAATCTATGGGTATAATTAGGTACTTGAAAACAACTATATTTTTGAGTTTATATTTCCTAAGTTTAAACCCATAAACCCTTCAAAACCGAACCCCAAACCCTCAAAATTGGTGATTCACTGTTGGACAAATAATTTAAATAAATAAATAAATAAATAAATAAATAAATAAATAGATAAATAAATAAATAAATAAATAAATAAATAAATAAATAAATAAATAAATAAAATCCAATTTCAAATTCAAAACATGAGCTAGAAATTCATACAATGTATATGTTCCACATCAAAGTTCTCGAAAACTATTTTCTGGAACTTGCATTTTTTATTTTTTAAGCCCCTAACCTCTATTCTTAAATATCTAACCTCAAATCCAAGAAATCTGAGCTAGAAAGTCAAACGAAGGATATTTTCCAAACCAAAGAATGTGACTCCTTGAAAACTCTATTCTGGAGCTAATATTTTATATTTCTAAAGCCTTAAACCTACGCTATGTCCATAAAAACCTAACCTCAAACCCCTGAAACTTATTCTCGAATTCACAAAAAATAAGTGGATATTTAGATAGATAGACAAAATTTCATTTGATAAATTATATAAATTTCAACAATTTTAGCTTAAAAACTCAAAATCTATATTATTTACCGAATTTATCCAATGTACTGCATTTCGTTATCTTTATTTAGGTATCTAAGACTTAAGCCCTTTTACCGCGTCAAAGTAACAATCTTTGAAAGGGTTGTTTTTTTGTTTTTTTTAAATAGTACCTTACGTTATTATCTTGTTTATTTTTCAATTCTTCACAATATTTTGTAAAGAATATTGCCTATCTCCAAAAGCTCCATTTAGATGATTTTTCATTGAGTTTGGAACCGGTAGTAGCTATCTTGCATTCAAAATAATTTGTTGGAACACTTTTGGTTTAATGAACCATAAACTGACTAAAGGAGGTGATGAGCAACTTATAAAAGGAAGAATTCTACAGGGAATACATTTTGAAGGTATCAATGATTCTCTTTTAAATAGGCATGTACAGGATGTAACTAAAATACTTGGCCAAATTAAATCTGAACGAAATAAACATAAATTGATCACGGAAAAACATGTAAACCTAACCTAACATACTTATAGCACCAAAGAAATAAACGACATAATATAAAACTTTGAAATTCGGATTTAATGAAAATGAAAATGAAATTAGAAATAATAACATTGAAATAAGAAAAATATAAGTATGGTTTTGTTTACAATCTGGTGATACAATAAATTTTGTAATGTTTATTTTTAATTCATTCTTGTTAGTACCAATGTTAGGCTATGTTTACATGTTTTGTCTGTATTGTTTATGTTTATTTTATTATTATTTTGTTATATCACCCCCGTTTAGATTTTACAAGTGTTAACCTATTAATTAAAATTCTTTTGAAGTAGGTATAACATTTCCTTTCTAAAATAAAAGAAAGCTCAATCAATACAAGAAATATGAAAATTTGACTATGCCCTTGTTGTTCCCGGGCAAAGCTATGTGAGGGCAGACCCGTCATCAAAACTGATGAAATGAATATACTGAAAACGAAAATTTCTTTTTCGCTTTTCAAAAAAGACAAAAAAATTACAATAGCGTGTCATAATGTTTAAGAAAAATGTAATTGTCATATACAAGGTGAATCTGAACGTATACAAAAAAAACATTAAAGTAAAGGAGAGTTACAAATACAATTTCGTAAAAAAAATACACTTCTGCACGGCACTGGAAACTGCTCGGCGACCGGCACGACGGAAAAGTGTTATAAAAAAGGAAGGTACAAAAAATTTAAAGAATTTCTTCCCCAGGGAAAGAAATAAATAAAATTTTATAACACCTTATTTTATTTCAGCAAATTCAACTACTTTTGCCGCTATTGTTATTATTAATCAATAAAATTAATCTGTGGTTTTAATTAATAAAATAATTTGACATATGTATCTGATGTTACAACAACTGTTCAAAATTTTGCCCATCGACGTGTAAACACATTTGGGTCCGTCTTACTCAGATTCTACGAACTAATACAGATGTTGTCTTACTTTACCATAACACAAATGCTTCACCATAACACAAAGGTTGTCTTGCTTCACCATAAGATAAAACGATATCCATCAACTCCGAGTTGCTATACACATAAGCCGTTGTTGACGCTTGAAAAATTAATGTAAACACTATCATAAAAATCGTATGGGGCCACGTAGAGAGAGAGCGCACAAATTTTTTACGATATCATCTCCCTTTTTCATGACCTATTCCCATTTTTTTTTTTTGTATAACTTGTAAATCACCCTGTATACTTATGCCACTGGTTGAATCCGTTCAGAAAAATACTATATATTTTCTCAACTCGATCGCTCTGAAAGTGAAATACAAGGTTGTCAGGAAGGGTTTGTTATCTTAACATGAAATTAATTCACCAGACAAACTGGACCTTTATCAATAAATTTCGACAAAATAAAAATTACAACCAATTTTAGTAAGATAACCTCTTTTAATTGGATAAAACTGTATTTCCTTGGGTATATTTTTAAATTCAACTTATCGCACAAACAACTTTTGATTCTTACCCATGCTATTGCGAGGTTTACAGGGTGGGTCTCTAAAAGTACTAAATTTATAGGTATTATTATCTTACCTCTATTTTCCCCCGTAGAACTTTAAGAATTTTTATTGCAAAAATTAGAAATGTGAATAGTACCAACATAAGTATATTTATTTGGTATGTTTTAATGATTCTTGTATATTTTTGGAATTGAAGAACTGCTGTCTTAAATTAAACAAGTAATTTACATTAACTACGAATAAACAAAAAGAAAATCAGCAACTTCGGCAAATTGTCCTTAATGCGCAAAATATGCACAGAACTACATTTCAACTTAGACCAAGAAATAAAGGTGAAAAATTATCGAGAAATCGTGAAAATTACTAGGCGTGATTTTATTGTTGGGAATGATAATGCAAAAGGCGTTTCATCTCGTGGGTCATGAAAAAAGTATAGTGTCATTGTTTTTTATTAACAACTAGGTAAAAAATTTGTCATTTTTCGTTCTACGCGTTATTGTAAAAAACTATTAATCTTAGCAAAAAATGTTCAACAGACGATTTGATCTAGAGGAATTCATCTTTAAAATGACACTTTATAAGTGTCATTGCTTTATAAACAAAAAATTTATTGCAAAATTAAACGAAAAAAAGTTTTTTTAATTGTTAATGACTTTTTAAATAATTAATAAAATCTTACCAAACTTTCCCAAATTGTGAGTTTTTATATCCTTAAGAGATGTGCAAAAGATGGGCTCGATCGGTCAGATAGTTTTTGCAAAAATTCCATTTATTTATCCCATTTTTGCAAAAAAAGGCCCAATTTCAAATGACTATTCCGGGGGCAGGGTTATGACATTCTTTTTGGGCTCATTTTCTTGGAAGGCACACCAAGTATACTCTAGTTAAAAAAAAAATTAAATTTAGTTGTAAAGAAATTACTAACTCCGAACCTATTCATCGTAGAAACTTTTTTTTCAATTTGTAGGTGTTTTTACGAACTTTCGAATGGTGTATATAACTTCTTTCAAAAGTTAAAAACCGCGGAGTTATTTTATTTGTTTTAAATTTTTAAAAAATATTTTTTTTTTAACTAGAGGATACTTGGTGTCCCTTCGAAGAAAATTAGCCCAAAAAGAATATTTTAGTCAAAACCCTGCCCCCGGAATAGTCATTTGAAAATGGGCCTTTTTTGCAAAAATGGGATAAATAAATGAAATTTTGCAAAAACTATTTGACCGATCGAGCCCATCTTTTACACATCTCTTTTAAGGATATAAAAACTCACATTTCAGGAAAGTTTGGTAAGATCTTATTAATTATTTAAAAAGTTATTAAAAATTACAGAAAAAACACTTTTCGTTTAATTTTGCAATAATCTTTTTGTTTGTAAAGCAATTTTAACTTATAAAGTGTCATTTTAAAGATGAGTTCCTCTAGATCAAATCGTCTGTTGAACATTTTTTGCTAAGATTAATAGTTTTTTTACAATAACGCGTACAACGAAAAATTACGAATTTTTGACCTATTTGTTGATAAAAAACAATGACGCTATACTTTTTTCATGACCCACGAGATGAGGCTCCTCTTGTATAATCATTCCCAAGACTTTCCAACAATAAAATCACGCCCAGTAATTAATAAATTTCAAAATGTTTTCTTTCTTGGTCTAACTCCTGGTTTTAGACAAAGGCAAATTCGAGGAAAATCGGGCGGCATCAAGGAATTGCAACAACCCTATTAGCAATCTCCCGTCGTCTCTGGCCCCGTGTGGAATATCAATCGTAGCGTACATTTAGCAACATTATTTAAATGTTTATGGATTTATATAGATTTGTAAACACATTCCTACTTTTTGTGCAACCGCTAATATGCACCTTACATTCGTCCATTACATAACAAAAAGACAACCATTAGAATAATTACATAGGCGATGCCCATAAAACACGTACCAACAAGGAAATTTAATTTTATGAGGAATTTTCTTCAAGAAAACATCAGCAATGTTGCAAGTTAAAAATCTGTCGAGTTTAACGGTTATAAAATAGAAAAAATCTCTGAGCAATGGAAATTTTAATATAAAAAATCTTAAAACGTAAATAAATATACATATATAAATATAAAAACTATAAACATAAAAAACAACTAACAAAACGCATTATGGTATTCTGGTCACCAATTTCGAAGAAATAAAGTGCATGTTTAGACCCCCGAATAAACGAATATTACAAAAACAATTAATAGTATATTCAACAACAAGTTTAGTTTAGTATTAATTTTAATTTTAATATTCTTATAAAAATTAAAAAAGACAATTTTACAATACAATTAATTGAATAAAATATGGTAGAATTGAATGTAACAGTTCTTTTAAATGCTATAAAATGCAGTACTTAAATGTAATCTTGATACTATAACATTCAATAATATTCTAGGCACAATTTACGCAATAACAGTTAATTCTAAGACGGTATTTTATACGTCGATCTTTTCTGAGCACGCAAATAGAGTACTGATCACTTTTTTTAAAGAAGTAATTGACTTTTGGTTTTAAATACGTAAAAATATGTATTTTTCGGGGTCTGGCGATGACTTTCACACTTTTGCCTACACCATTCGAAAGAGCGGGAAAAAATAAGTTGATTTAAAAAAAACATTCCAGTAGATGCTTTGTAAATGCCACAATTCATTTGTTAATTACGAATTTTGTGAGGCCGAGCGCAGCAAGGGCACTATGACGTCACAGCGCTCCGCTCTTCTGGCTACCGCTCAGCCGCGCGGATTTCGCTTCCTTTAAAGAATGTTTGTTGATCATTTCTTGGTCGAATCGTTTAAAAAAAATTCAGCGTATAAAGGAAGTCTTCTACTTTACAACGAGCCCAAGTTTATTACAAAATATTAAATAGAACAGGCAGAATACCGTTTTTAAGAAAAAAATTTATCTCGGCTTCTATTGGTCGGACGCTTTTTTTTAAATTTATGTTTTTTTAAGTAAGCACTATTTGATGCAATTGATTTGAAATATGTAGATATATTAAAAAATCGCTGAGAAAAGGACCCTAGTTACGTTTTTTTTTTTGGTTTTTTTGTTAATAACTTTTTTATTTTGCATCTTAAAAATCTGAAATTTACTCAGACGCGAGATAATGTAATTACCTTTCGATCATTTTATGCCGAATTTCGATATCTTGGCCTGGGCAGAAGATATACGCGCTCGCGTTTTCGACTTTATAATTTTGCAATAGGCCGCCATTTTGAAATTGGGTGTACGGGTTGCGGGTATTTGTTAAGCGCCCCAACAGTTATTTTTTCCTATATAGTTTCATCCAATTTCAGTCTAACTCGTTCTATTTATTTAATGCCGAAAATTTTGCACATTTTTTTTACACCGCTAATTTTGCAACGTAAAAGAATTTTTACGAGCTTTCGCAAAAGCCTACTCATGTAGCAAATTTCCTCAGGAACAAAATCGATAAATATACCTCATGTCGATTAGTGGCTTATTTTCGGAGATATAAGCGAAAAACTGAAAAAGAAGCAATTATTATTTTTTCTTTTCTTATAAACAATATGACACTCGACCTCTACAAATACACAAATTTAGGCTTTTATTCTGTGTATTTTTTACTTAATTTTAAGCCCATAAAATTCGAGGTAGGCCCGATTTTTGAAACAGGCATGTGTTTGGACTAATTCGCCCAAATTAGAAGGGTATATCGAGGAAAACATCGTCAATAAGTTGAAAATTTCAAAAAGTATATTTCATCAGCAAAAACTAGTGGCACCTCGAGATCATTGCAGATGCAGAATCAGCAGATAGATAATCATAATAGTTTTCAGGAAGAACAAGTAGAATTGAATAAATTTCATGTTGATAACTTTTTAAATTTGAATAATTGTACTTTTAATATACAATGTTTCCAATATAGACAAGAATAAACAAGTTTCTGTCAAACTGTTTTTATTAACAGTGACTTTACTATATAATAAAGTGACATTTCATGTGGTAAAGTGCCACTTTAGTAAACGATTTTGAATTTAGTAAAATAGCATATTATTATGGGTCAAAATGCGGATAAGTCATTTACCGCCACAACTTTCTTACATTGCTCTTATGGGCCGGCCACACATACAGACTTTACCGCGCGCTTGCCTGCACAAACCAGTTTGTATCGGGAAGCCCGTACGTGTGGCCGGCAAAACGTTATCTCGCACAAACTAAAAAGCGCGGCTTGCGTAAACTTCGACTTGCTGAAGATTTTGTTTGTGCAAATTCGGTTTGCACGGTAAAATTTGAGCGTGTGGACGGCGCACGGTGTTCAGTTAAGAGAAATTGCGGCAGAAAACCTTAAATCTCTATATGATCTCCCTGTAGCCAAATATCTGAGAGTACCAACTCAATCTTTCATGAGGAGATATATACAGTGTGTTTCACTTAAAGTCGGGACACCTCCGTATTTAGGATGGCGTTGGCCGATTTCCAAAATTCTTTTTTTTATGTGGTAGTACTCACAAAGGCCTAATTTTTAATATTATATTTTTTGACATGTGATCTTTTCTACGGCCTAATATCATTAAGAAAATACCCTCAAAAATTAAAAAACATATTAGGCATTTTTTTAAGAAAAAATGGATAGCATTTTCGATTTGATCACACCTCAAAACCCTAAATACAAAGTTTCATTATTATAGCTTTTACAGGGTGTTCACAAAATAGGTGCAAACTTCGAAACATTTCACTTATTGCAAAGTGTCCTGTATTAACAGTGAAAAATATTTTCAAGGTATATCCATGCAGTTTCATTGATTTTACTCATACAGGATGCTCACAATAGGACAGCCAAATTATCTATATCTTTTATTATAAGTACCAGAAATGAGTTTCACAACGAAATAATATTTAAATATGTATTACTATTTTCTATTAGTCCATCATTCACTCTTCAATTCGTCTCCTCTTATTTTTAATAACTTTTCTCAACTGATGTAGTGTTATTTGTCGACATGCTTGTCTAATTATATTACATAAATCTTAATTAAAAATTTAACGTGTTTTGCAGGATTTTATGTGATCAAATAATTAGGCCCTTCTTTTTTTGCGTTAATCTAAACGCGAGATTTTTATGAATTTTTTAAATAATGATTTCTGGGATTCAGTACATGTATTTCCTCTTCATGTAAGACAGAACCTCTACCTTCAATTATATGGAGCACTTATTCATAATGCGGTAATAGTAGGTACGTCATTGGTTGAATGAGTATTTCCCGAGAAAGTGGATAGGTCGCAACAGTCCGTTAGCTGAGTGGCCGTCAAGAGCTCCAGACTTGACGCCACTTGATTTTTATGTAATAGACAAACATGTCGACAAATAACACCACATCAGTTGAGGAGAGTTATTAGAAATAAGATGAGACGAATTGAACAGTGCATACCAAATTATGTGGACTAACAGAAAACAGTAATATTTAAATATTATTTTGTTGTGAAACTCATTTCTGGTATAATAAAAAATATATATAATTTGCTTGTCCTATTGTGAGCACCCTGTATGAGTGAAATCAATGAAACTGCATGGATATACTTTCGGTTAATAAAATTATGAAAAATATCTTGAAAATATTTTCCACTCTTAATACAGGACACTCTGCAATACGTGGAATTTTTCGAAGTTTGCACCTATTTTGTGAACACCCTGTAAAAGCTATAATAATGAAATTTTGTATTTAGAGTTTTGAGGTGTGATCAAATCGAAAATGCTATCCATTTCTTTCTTAAAAAAATGCCTAATATGTTTTTTAATTTTTGAGGGTCTTTTCTTAATGATAGTAGGCCGTAGAAAAGATCACATGTCAAAAAATATAATATCAAAAAGTAGGCCTTTTTCCTAAATACGGAGGTGTCCCGACTTTAAGTGAAACACACTGTACATATGTACATAGATTCGCGCATTACAGTATTTTGTCGGTTTATGAAGGGATCACCAATCCTAGTGATTCAGTATAATACCAAAAATTCTTCGCTTGGATACATATTCCTGAGAAACGTACTGATTGCTGCCTGCAGTGTCTGCAGCCTGCACGGTTTTACCTGCATCGTGTGGCCACAACACAGTATTCCGTGTTTATTGCGCAAATCATACCGTGCAGGCAAGTCGCTGTCGTGTAGCCTCCGCATTAGGGCTCGTTATGCGGTACCTACCAAAATTTGATATTTTTGCAATATACAGTACGGTACAAATCAAAGGAACCAATTCATTTTTTCGTAAATCGGTGAATTTGGACAAAAATCCTGAATTTTTTATTTTTAAAAGTGCGTTTTGCGAGATATTTGTTTTACGTATGACTTCATCTGTGTGACAGTGATGACGTCATAGATGTGTGATAGATTTTTTTAAATACAAATGTGGGTCATGCGATAGCTCTTTTGAAAGGTCTCGTAATTCTCTATTCAACCATTCTCAGTCACTTTAGGTAATAGAATAATTTTATAGTGGCAAAGAAAAATGGCACAGTTAACTTTGTTAGCAATAAATTTCTAGTTAAGTTTGAATGAAAAGGCGAGTACCGGCGATTTTTAATCAAACTACACTTTTCTTTTTCAGAGCATAGCAGACGTGGTCTCTGACAGCTCGTATTTCACCAGAGTTGGGCTCAACATCGTCATAAGACGAACAAACTCGGAACCATTGGTGCAGATGACCGCTAGAGAGTTCATGTTTGGGTACAGCAACACTCTGATGACGCTCGGAAACAACTTCATGCCTTCCTGGATTTATTTCGATAAGCTGGGTCTCATTGACCGGGTAAGGGTTAAGATTTAAGATAGTAGAGAGTAAATTTGCGTTCATAAATGCGTATTTATTTCAAAATCAACAGTGTAAATAGGTCAAGATCATGCCAATTTAATTAGATTATATAAGAATTGCGTAGATATTAGTTAAAATTAGAAATTTATCAAATGTGTAGTGTATGAAAAATAGATTCAATGAAATATGTTTAAATGCTTTGAAAATAATGATTGAAAAAAAAAACGAAAAACGAGCCTATTATAAAATTTTCAATAAATTGAAAACAATTTTTCACAAGTTCAAAACTTCCAGTAAAATTGGTCGTCGGATGAAGTTGTTCTCTTTTTTTAAAAAACGAAAAATTTGCTGCGGCATGCAAAATTTATGACTTTTAAAACAGCATGCATAAGCTTATAATTAAAACATAATTTAGTGTTTTCAACATTATTACATTTATGGTTTGTCAAAATAAACAGAAAAAAATGCGGTATTTCCATATTAATTGGTCTAGTTTAGACAAAATAACAGAAAATTCCCAATTTGTTTGTTTATTGGTGTTATTTTTTTGCTCGAAAATTTGTCGAGTTAATTATTATCTACTGGTTTAATTAATGTCCCGTTTGCAACCAAAATATGGACTTATTGTTAAATTCGTTACTTATGCAAAATACGCAATAGCGAAGTTGAATTTTAATGAAAAAATAATAAAGCTATAATAAATCAAATTTAATTTAGTTACTTATTAACATTAACATTTACATTTGTTTTTTGTTTTATTACATTTAACTTCGTTTCCGTTAATAACAACCCTTGTAGCATTGTTGCCATCATTTTCGGAACGCATAAAATCTACCGAAGTTTGTGAAGAATTTGCACAAGTTACGGATGTCTCTTCTTGTAAGGAACAGCTATATTTTCCTTGGATTTCCTTGCAATATCAAGTTTATTAGATATAGACTCCTCAGCATAAATTTCTGATACAGAGGAGCTCTTGCACCCACCATACCGTTTGACGGTTGTAAGATCATCACCTTCATTGACCAATAAAGTTGTTGAAGTGCTATATTTTCTGCATATTTCAACAGCATTCACGCAAAATCCTTCTTCTATAATTGTAAATTTTTTTGAAATGACCGTCTTGGTGTCAAGTATTGAAACAAGTAGGTAACTGCCAACATCCTGTACGTCACTAATTTTCAAATTTGTCAATTCGCAGCATCGACAGGCACCGGAAACCCCCATTATTAGTGCAACCTAAAATAATTCAAAGTTTACTATACAGGGTGTTAAAAAAAGAGTGTAAAATATTTCAGGAGGTAATAGTATGAACCAAAATAAGCAGAAAAGTCTTAATAAACATGGGTCCGCAAAGTAACGGTTGCGGAGATATGGACCACTATTCGTTTTTCAAACATTTTATTTTATTAGGAATAAACCGACAAAGGAAGCTTTTAACAAACAAAAAACAAAGTTACAGAAGATGTTCAAAGTGCCCTCCGTCCATTTCCAAGCAGGCACGACATCTTCGTCTCAACGATATTCGAACTCTTTCGAAAACACCCTCCTTGGTTTGGATTTCTTGACACTTTTGATTAATCCGTAGCTGCAGCTCTTCCAGGCTATTTACAGGAGTACCATACACTAATGTCTTCAAATATCCCCAAACAAAGAAATCTAGAGGGTTCAGATCAGGCGATCTTGGAGGCCATAAAACAGGTCCGGCCCTTCCTACCCATCTATGTGGAAAAGTTTGGTGTAAATGCTCTCTAACGGCCATGGAAAAATGAGCTGGAGCACCATCATGCTGGAACCACATTTGTTGCCTCTGATTCAAAGGAATGTCTTCCAAAAACTCATACAGTGTGTTCTGCAGAAAGTTGAGGTAAGCAGCGCCTGTTAATCGGTTTGGTAAAACAACAGGACCTAGAAACCTGTCACCTACAATACCCATCCAAATGTTTAATGAAAAACGTGCCTGATGTCCAGATTCTATTAGAGCATGAGGATTTTCGTCGGCCCAAATATGCGTATTGTGAAAATTAAACACTCCATTTCTTGTGAACCCGGCCTCATCAGTAAAAAGAATGTTTGCAAGAAAACGAGGGTCTTCAGCATCATGACGTAGAAACCAGCGGCAAAAAACCAAACGTGCTTGATGATCATTTATTGGATTTAAGGCCTGTACTCGTTGCACATGGTATGGATAAAGCAGTTGCTCGTGAAGGATTCTCCAAACAAGAGGACCACTAATTCCTACCTCGGCTGATATTCTCCGCACACTCGTACCTGGATTCTGCTCTACCAGTGCTAGAATTTCTTCTTCTGCTCTAGGAGTGGATACCGACCTTGGTCTTCCGGATAAATGGCACTGTTTGCTCAAGGAACCGGTATCACGCAATCTTTGGTGAATTCTTCCAAACATGCGTTGTGAAGGAATCTGGCGATTTGGATAAGCGTCAACATAAAGACGTCGCGCTTCGGTGGCGTTCCCATTAGCACGACCATACATGAAATGCATGTCTGTTAATTCTGCGTTAGAGTAACCAGCCATAGCGAAAGAAAACTTGTGCACTGAGAACAACTGTCAAATACGTACTGTTTATTTCACTAAACATCAACCAACTATTATAAGAAAATACACAACGTTTTTGCAAAATAAAAAAAGGGGCTAAAAAACATGAAACATTCCATATCTCCGCAACCGTCACTTTGCGGACCCATGTAACCCAGACTTTTCTGCTTATTTTGGTTCATACTATTACCTCCTTAAATATTTTACACTCTTTTTTAACACCCTGTATACCTAACAATATGTAAAAGGTAAAGAGATATTACCTTAATCATTAAATATCCTTTATCGAAAACCCCTGGATTTCGCTGGCAATAAATGGAAAATTGCTTTTTGAGCTTCTTCAGAAACAGCCACAGGAACATAATTACTTTGTTGCATTTTTACCAAATTTAGATAGAACTGTTTAGTAAATAATTGATAAAAACAACGTACCATAGCAACTAGTAGGTACAACAAAACCTACCACGTTTCATTGTTTACTAGTAAGAAATATCAAGTCGTGCGAATATTTTTTTATTAAATTGCAATAATTCTGACCTCACAAATATGATTGTAATGTGATTATGGATAAAACGTTGTATTGCATTCGTCTTTCACTTGCCTTTTATCCACTTAAGAATATTAAACGTTCGAACTACGTTTTCGCATTTATACGTTCTTGCGTGGATAAAATACTACTTAAAACATAAATAACTATCATTAATTTGACTGGATGCCTTATGCAAACAGGACTGTAATCACGGATCACTAAAGCAGACGAAGCTAACCGAAAAAAATTCTAGCCTGCACTACATACTAATTTAAGACATTTAAGAAAGGTTCAGTTTTAACATGAAAAATATTTAAGCCTTTGTTACCGAGAAATCGAAATTCCTTTTTAACAATAAGGAGGAACAAATAAAAACGAATTAAACTGGTGTTATCGGGAGCCTCTAAACCAAATTTCCCTTATGCAATTCAGCACATTCCTCATAGCCATAATGTAAGCGTTATACTTATAGACATATGTCAAGGCCTTTATCTTCTTCACTCTAGCAGGGAAACTCTTAACATTTTCTTCGCTTGAGTCTGTTCTGGTATTGAGTCGTATGATACTATTTGCTATGTTCTTCTTGAATCCGTCTTTCCAGAATCTGCTTAGCGACAAAGTAAGGCTCTAGCACTAGGAAAAATGTTTTAGATCACTATTTTACAGTCCCTGACTGTGTTGATACACACTTGTCAGTTTATTTACAGTTCATTGTTTGTCTACTTCCGATTTCCTTCCTTATTAGAGTTTCAAAATATTTATTTCAGTTGAATTATATGATAATTCTGACAGATTTTACTTCTAAAGGAAATATTAAAACTACAATAGATGGATTTGAGTGATTATTTGTACAAATTTGATTCATTAACTCAATATGCAAAACTCCACCAGCGTCGATATGATGAATATCATCATTTCGGTGTTTGTTTCGCTAACCCTTTAAAAGCATCACACTTTGTTCGTAGGCCTTCATGAGCGACAACGTGTCCAGGCTTTTTTTACCACGAGATCTTGCACGTCTTGAATTTATCTCACTGGATTTTAGAAACGATCGGGCAAAATTAATCAATTAAGCAATCAAGTTTTTGACACTGATCTTGTATATGTATAGACGAGACCAGTTTTTCAAAAATATAAAATATAAAAGGATATTTAAATAGCTGTGGCTAACTTAGTTTTGGCCTCCTCGAACAACCGATTTAAATCTTATAGGTATTTGTTTCAACTAAATCAGTCTTTTGACCATATTGAAACGGTAGTAAAAAAGTTGCGTAAGATTTATAAAGGAGGTGACTTCTACCCCTTGTAGCGAAGGGGGAGATCAACATGTGTTTTTAATAATAATAAAATTGTGCGTAATTCCATTTTTGTAATTCTCCTCGCACCTATTCAGAGAGAGGTGTAAATTTTTTTTCATGAAAGGCTCTTTTTTTCAGATGTACGAGTTTAATGGTGATTACGAAACGGTGTACACGGGCGAAAAGCACGGCTTGAAAAATATCGGACTCATTGAAAAATATAGCGGGTCCACGCGGATCCCCCAATGGGAAAGTCCTTGCGGTGACGTCACGGGATCCTCAGACGGTACTAAATTTCCAGGATACATCCAACCGAACGACACCCTCCTGTTCTTCAGGAAAAGCATGTGCAGGGCCAAGGAACTGGTAAGTCTAAGTTGAATCGCAAGTCTTTCGCATTTGTCATAAAAAAAATTGTTAGTGCCAGCACAATTTTAATGTATTTAATGATTTTGTGAACTTTAAGGACCTGACCAATATTTAATTAGTTACAATTTTTTGTGGTACATTCGCACAACATTTCAACAATTGTGTCAACAGAGCTTCCCATTGTATTGTTCTAATTATAGCTTTATGGATTATTATTGCATATCTTGAAATTGTTAAACAGTTATATAATAGGATTAAAATTACCACATATGTTGCAGTGAACGCGAAAATTAGGAGATAAATTATAAAATATAGCAAATATTTTAGAGTGAAAACACAATTTTTGCGAACAAGATCGCTGGACACTTTCTGATTAAATAAAATTGGGTATTCGTTTTGTTTTGTCTGTATGTTCTGAATTTCAGAAAACGTAAATAACGAACAATAATGTCACGGCGAAAAAACTACATAAATAACAATTAAAATAAAGTATTTCGTTAATTAAATAAATTACAGTTTAGGAGTTACAATTATAACAATATTAATATATGGTATGCCAGCCAATTACATGTTTTCGACCGTCGTAAAAAATCATTAGCCGTGCAATTAAGGAAATAAATGATTCCATAGGAGGCAAAAACATTTTTCTGGAAAATTGGTACAAAGTCACTACAATTAAATTTAGTACATTCATTGAAGCTGAAAATCAGCTTTAACCTCCGAATTCTTTGAAACTGCATGGATTTGCATGAAAATTTAGAATAAGGTTCATCTTAGGCTCAAGTTCAAAAGTGACATAAGCCCGATTGACGCTTTTTGTTTTTTAGGGATAAAAACTACCCCTAAGTGGAAAAAATTGAAAAAATTAAGTTTAAAGCATTTTATTGATAAAAATCTTGTTAATTCAAGCACAAAGATTAAATAATGTTCCATGTTCTCGAACATGTTTTATGATATATTTGATCTTTTCGACCCTTTATTTAACCCTTAAAAACCCCTATGCAAAAAATAATGATAAAAAATTACTTTTTAAAGATTTGAGATGAGTTACGTCATAGCTAATAAAATAATTTTTCACTTTCAACCCCTAAAAACCACCCCTGTATTGACAAAAATGATAAAAAGCTTGGAATGCTTTAACGGTGCAATTATTTAAAATAAAAATTTTGCTCCGAAAAATGTTATTGGTTTTTTACCATAACTCGGTTAATTTGAAGTTATAGTATCCTGTGAAAAAGCATTTTAAAGATAATTTCAAGAGGTGTAAGATCGTTTGCATATAAAACCTTTTTTCTACAAAACTGTTAAAAGTGGGCTTTTTGATTGTCATTTTTGATGTTAAAAATGTCATTTTTTGACACGCGTGTTATAAGTAAGTTACTTTTAACATTAGTGTTAAACAACACACAGTTTTGTAGAAAAAATAGTGTATGATATACGTGTTACAAGTGATTTTATTTTGTTCGTGAAGTTAAAAAACTCGCTACGCTCGTTTTTTAATCATCTTCACTCACAAAATAAAATCTTACTTTTAACACGTATATCATAAATAGCTATTTTAACACTAGTGTTAAAAGTAACTTACTTTTAACACGCGTGTCAAAAAATGACATTTTTAACATAAAAAATGACAATTAAAAAGCCCACTTTTAACACTAGTGTTAAAAGTAACTTACTTTTAACACGCGTGTCAAAAAATGACATTTTTAATATCAAAAATGACAATTAAAGAGCCCACTTTTAACAGTTTTGTAGAAAAAATAGTGTATGATATACCTGTTAAAAGTGATTTTATTTTGTTCGTGAAGTTAAAAAATAAAATCTTACTTTTAACACGTATATCATAAATAGCTATTAAGTCCTTCGTTTTTAAAGGGAAAGGATCGAAGGGCTCGAGACAGGTCGTTTTTTCACTAAAATTGATACTTCAAGCGGCGATATCTCCTTTATTTTTTATGCTATAAGAATAAAAAAAGCAAAATATTTGTTGAAAAAAAAACTACATTTTTGTTGTCTATCATTTTTTACATATCTTTCATAGTTTCAGAGTTATTATATAAATAAGGTATTTTTTTTTTTGAATAATGAAAAATACATTTTCAACTTTTACCGAACATTATTCAAAAAATACGCATTCTAAACCGGTCTAGCTTCAGGATCGTATGAAAAACACTAAAAAAAACTAATTGTAAAGAGTTTACGCTTAATTTTAACTCTAATGGAAATGGTGCAGCGTTTACTGCTCATTTTTCCTTAAAAAATATGAGCAGCCTATCTGTTTTTGACGATAACTCCTTCAATTTTGCTCTAATTAACTTTTATAAGTGCTCATTTTGAATGTCTTTTTGAGTACTACAAAAAACCACGGAGCGTTATACACGTAAAATTAATCCCTTTTTCGTTATTTGACGTTGAATACATCCATTTCACCTCAAAACAAGTCCCCTTCCACTAACCATATTTCGCTTTGTATAGGACGTACAACACTTTTTATGAAATGATTTTCTTTATTTATTTGTAAGCTACATTTTTGTTCATTACACTTTTTTTTAATAAAATGCATAGTTTTTGAGTTATTCGCGAAACATACTTTGAAAAAGTGATTTTTTTCACTCAAAATTCAAGTTTTCAATCGTGTCTAACTAAAAAACTATTGATTTCTTGAAAAAATTCTTCGAACATTTTTTGCTCAAAATTTGATTCTCTATCGATTTCCAGCGTTATTTTTGAAAAAAATTTCCACCCCCGAGAAGGGGTGTCAACCCCCAACAGGGTGGAAGCGTCAATCGGCGCTATGTCACTAATGTTCAATGACTTTTTCTCTAACTACCTGCCAAATTTCGAATCGGTCGGTTCAGTTTCAAAGAATTCGGAGGTGAAAAGCTTCAATGACTGTACTAATTAGACTTTGATGTAGCTCATTTGCGGTTATTCCTGAAAAATTTGTATTTTACTCCGCTCTCTTTTATAAACCACGTTTTTCTCTGCAGATTAAAGTTGGCGAAACTGTGTTGAACGGCCTCAACGCTTACGTGTACCACTTCGACCCAGAAGCCGACGACAACGGCTACGTCCACGAGAAAAACAAATGCTTCTGCAAAGGTCCCAGAAAATGCCTGCCGCCCGGCCTTCTGGACGTCCGCGGGTGCTACTACGGATTCCCGATAGCCCTCAGTTACCCCCACTTTTTGGACGGGGATGAATCCCTGACAGCCAAAGTGAACGGCTCCCAGCCTGACCCGGAAAAGCACAAGTCCTTCTTTATCATTCAACCTGTAAGTTAACAGAAAAAATGTCCTTTCTTTTTTTTAAGTTATGTTTTTTCAATAGGACTCAGGTCTTCCCCTTCAACTGGCCGCGCGGTTCCAAATCAACATGGCGCTGGGAAGTATAGGGAAGATGGCCAACTGTGAAAGATTTGAGGATATGATCCTGCCGTTGCTTTGGACAGAAATAGTAAGTAATAAGTAATGTTTTGTCTTTGAGGACATAAAATCAATTAAAAATACTCGATACTTGCGAAATGCTGAATGACAGTACCGACATTTTTCTTTTAACACACATTTGATGATATTTTTAATGTAATATTCTTGAGAATGTAAGAAAACCGCAAATATCTGAGAAAATCGAAACTTAACGCTTATAATATTGTTTTCCGAGCGTTTTCACATATTTTTATTTTCCGTATTTGTATGACCCAAAGGTATATTTATTAATTCTTTCAATTTTCCAGTTTGCAGTGTTGCAAAATTTATTGATGATAATAATTATCAATATTCCGGTCACCCAAGAGTTTTCAAATATTTCAGCAATAAAGACATTATTTTAATGTCGTGTTGCATTAGAAGATGGGTTAATCATTGCGGTGTTAAATTATTTAGATGGGACAATTTAGAATTTACTCAAGCACCGTTACAACACTCCAAGCAGTGCGTTAATGTACGAATAAACATGTGATAATTATTAATGTATAATATTTGACAAGAAATCGAGTTCATTGTTTCCAAATATCACTTTGCGTAAATGTTAATTTGCTTTTATCAGGCGTTGAACTTTCAAGGTTGTTCCGAAACCTTTGAAAGACAAATATTTAGCACCCGTCTGTATTCTTGTACTCAATTCTAGTAGTACAGTCCATTGAAGCTGAAAATCTGCTGTAACCTCCGAATTCTTTGAAACTGCATGGATTTGCATGAAAATTTAGAATAAGGCTCATCTTAGGCTCAAGTTCAAAAGTGACATAAGCCCGATTGACGCTTTTTGTTTTTTAGGGGTAAAAACTACCCCTAAGTGAAAAAAATTGAAAAAATTAAGTTTTAAGCATTTTATTGATAAAAATCTTGTTCAAGCACAAAGATTAAATAATGTTCCATGTTCTCGAACATGTTTTATGATATATTTGATCTTTTCGACCCTTTATTTAACCCTTAAAAACTACCCCTATGCAAAAAATAATGATAAAAAATTACTTTTTAAAGATTTGGAATGATTAAATCGTGCAATTATTTAAAATAAAAGTTACCTTATAGCTAATAAAAGAATTTTTCCCTTTCAACCCCTAAAAACCACCCCTGTATTGACAAAAATGATAAAAAATTACTTTTTAAAAGCTTGGAATGCTTTAACGGTGCAATTATTTAAAATAAAAATTCCCTCATTGCTTATGAAAGAATTTGTATCTCATAACACTTTTCAACCCTTATAAATCACCCCTGTGCTAAAAAAATGATAAAAAATTACGTTTTAAATCTTGGAATGCTATAATTGTGCAATAATTTAAAATAAAAATTCCCTTATATTGTTTATGAAAGAATATTTTACTTTTGCCATTTTCAACTCTTATAAACTACCCTTTTACCAATATTAATGTAAAATATTTTTATTATAATCGATTTTTAAATATAATCAATCATAAAAAAAATTGCTACGCTGCATATAAATAATCACACTAAATTTTTTTACTTATTTTATTTGTATAATATAATATATAATATATAAAAATGAGAAAGCCTATTTTGCTCCGAAAAAATGTCATTGGTTCTTTTACCATAACTCGGTTAATTTTGAAGCTATAGTATCCTACAAAAAAGCATTTTAAAGATAATTTCAAGAGCTGTAAGATCGTTTGCATATAAAACCTTTTAAGTCCTTCGTTTTTTAAAGGGAAAGGATCGAATGGCTCGAAACAGGTCGTTTTTTCACTAAAATGAATACTTCAAGCGGTGATATCTCCTTTATCTTTTATGCTATAGGAATAAAAAAAAGCAAAATATTTGTTGAAAAAAAGCTACATTTTTGTTGTACGTATATTTCATAGCTTCAGTGTTATTATATAAATAAGGCATTTTTTTTTAATAAAGAAAAATAATAAAAAAATACGCATTCTAAACCGATCTAACTTCAGGATCATATGAAAAACACTAAAACAAAACTAATTGTAAAGGGTCTATGATTAATTTTAATTCTGATTCAAATGGTACAGCGTTTACTGCTCATTTCTCCTTAAAAAATATGAGCAACCACTGTTTTTGACGATAACTCCTTCAATTTTGCTCTAATTAACTTTTATAAGTACTCAGTTTGAAGGTCTTTTTGAGTACTACAAAAAACTTCAGGACCGTTCTACACGTAAAATTAATCCTTTTTCCGTTATTTGACGTTGAATACATCGATTCAAGTATTCCCCCCAAAACAAGTCCCCTTCCACTAACCATATTTCGCTTTGTATAGGACGTACAACACTTTTTAAAAACGATTTTCTACATGTTTGTTCATTACACTTTTTTTAATAAAATGCGAAAAATACCTTGAAGTTTTTTTTTCACTCAAAATTCCAAGTTTTCAATCGGGAATAACTAAAAAACTTGATTTCTCGAACAAATTCTTCGAACATTTTTTGTTCAAAATTTGATTCTTTATCGATTTCCAGCGTTATTTTTGAAAAAAAATTTCCACCCCAACAGGGTGGAAGCACATGTTAGTAATATGTGGTAGAAGCGTCAATCGGCGTTATGTCACTAGTGATGGGCGGGTCGGGTCTGACCCGGATCAAAGATTCGGATCTTTACGATGATCTGACTGACCCGAATCCCGATATAAGTTCTGTCGGATCACTCGGGTCGCGGACCTCAGCTAATCTCGTATGGCCGTGCTGTGGCACTATGTAATGAAATTGATCGCAGAGGTTTACGGAGTACGCCGCCGCTCCCGAGACCCGTATGTAGTGATGGGAAGACTCGTGTATTTTAGTGACCCGGGTCATCTAGATCAATCATTATGATGACCCGTTCTGCCCATTCATGCGGCTGAGCCACCTGCAGTAGCGAGAGCGGTGACATCAGATGATTATGATATATTTTATTGGCTCGTTATTTCCATCAGCTGGTCGATTTTGTTTAGTAAAATAAAAACAGTTTTATTCTCATGTCAAGTGAATTATTATGTGAAAAATAATGTAGACTATAGGATTTAATAGATATTTAGATACCTATCTTTCTACTAACTTACCTTGCAACCTTTAAGGATATATTTTATTTATTTAAATCGTTTTTTTATTTTTTGATAAGTGGATATAATAGCTATTTATGATATAATTTTGGATATATATTTTTCCTTTCATACCACCACAGCAATGGATCTTCATGTCCAACAACAACAACAACAATTTTTATATATAGGTACTCTTTTTTAAATTCAAAAGGTTCAAGAAAACATAAAATATACCTATATAACGGCCTTATGCTTATCTATAATGTAATATACTATTATATTTGATTTGTGTCAATTGTGTCAAATAAAATTTTACTACTACTAAAGAACTGCTCTTTTATGCAAGTAACATCGAAAGGCAAACATCGATATTGGAATCGATGTTTCGAACTTTCTAACATCGATGACAATTGACAAACCATCGACAGAAAAACATCGATGCTTTCCAAACATCGGATATTATCGCCCAGCACTAATTCCCCAGATTCTAATACAGTCCCACAACCAGAACCCGGGATCCGGATCATAGATTCGGCTCATTGAAGAGACCCGGATCCGGTGACCCGAATCCTAAAAATGACCCGTTTTGCCCTTCACTATATGTCACTAATGTTCATTGTCCTTTTCTCTATCTGCCATCTGCCAAATTTCAAGTCGGTCGGTTTGGTTCAGTTTCAAAGAATTCGGAGGTGAAAAGCTTCAATGACTGTACCTACTATAGTCAATTGCTTGGCAGTTACCTCACTACCATTGATTTCTTAAGAAAAATATCCTGTAGAAGATAACTACGCCAAACTAGATTTCCACGACAAACTAAAAAAAATTAAACAGAATTGAATTGAGGTTATGTGCAACAATCTTGTAAGTATGAAATCAAAAGATAGATGGCTCCAGGGTATTCATTTTAAGTTTATACGAACTGAATTTTTTGTAAATCCCGCATGCGTCTAGGGTACCTCTCTTGATTCAAAAATATAAGCAATATTGCTATTACTTAATATTTTTGTCAACTATATGCTCATATGCAGACAGGATAAGTCCATAGAGAAAATTAGTATATAAAACTATTGGAGTTATTTTCAATTTATTATCAATAATTCAATTATTGGTTACATAACTAGGAAAATGAAATAATTGAAAAGAACTATATATAGAGCTGACTATCACAGCTGATTCCATGAAAATTTTTTTGGATAGAAACACTAACAATATCTTCCGAATTAATGTATGTACCATGCTTGAGTTGATTAAAGTTTATAATATCCGACATTTTTCTTTTGTTACAGAGCCTACAGGAACTCCCTCCTAGTTTAATTTTAAAATTCCGTATTTACCTCAACGTACTACCCATCGGGGAAAAGATGCTGACGTACGTCCTCCTGATAGGTGGTGGATTATTCTTGTTATACGCCCTGTATAAATTCCTCAAACTCAGATTGACAAAGACCAAATTTGAATCCCCATGGATCGAAGACGACTTAGTTTTTAACCTAGACAGAAAGCTAAGTAACTACATACCCGAGAAAAAGAACAGTTTAAAAAATGCTAGGGAAATGGAGGTGTTTCTAGATAACTTAACAACACCGTTAGCTCGAGATATTCACGAAACCGTGTAATCAGAATGCACTTTTACTCGAATTCTGAAAACTAGTACAAATAATTTATACGAATTAAATTTGCTCACTAATACAATTTCCTATAAAAATTGAAACACAAATCTTTGGTTCCGCCAAAAATTTTATTTGAAAAAATTTTCTGACACTTTAATCTTGCCTAAAGAAAGTGTATATTTTCTTATTAGCTTTATTTATTCCCTTGACTGTTGAAATGACATTTTATTTATTAAGGATTGGAGGTGTTGTCAAGTACACCTGGGGGATTAGGAATGTGTGGATTTCCTGTAAAAAGTGTGACCAGAATTTGCGGTGTAAAATTTAGCCACACTTTGTAACGTCTCTTGTGATATTTCAGGCTACATAACACGTTTTAGTGTTTGATATTTTTATGAAAATAGTTAGCGTAATTATCGAAAGTGTGATATCGTAGGGTAGAACTATTTTAGATTATTTTTTTAGATAAATACTTGGTATCAGAGTTTCCTATGTATGGCGGGTGTTTTACATTTAGAAATATTAGATTAAATGCCATTTTTTTTATATATAATATGAAGAATAGTGCCCACCTTAAGAGGGCTCTTTGGCAAATAGGTAAACAGTAACACATTTTTATAGATTTTATTACATAGTTTGTCTAAATATGAATCAATGCACAAATAATACACTTTCCTCCATTCTAACGCAGATTTTTTTTAGAATGGAGTTAGTTTGAAACTCATATTACTTTTTGTTGTAAAGAAATTTGTAATTTGCCACTTCTGAATGTAACAGCATCGTAAATTACAAATGGGGGAAAGTCTATTATTTGTGCATCAATTCATATTTAGACAAACTGTGTAATAAAATCTATAAAATGTATTGCTGGTTGCCTATTTGCTACAGAGCCGTCTTAAGCAGTTTGGTAGTACGCCTAGAGAAAAAAATATATTTTTTAATAAAACAATACTGTCTTGTAAAACAAATCGCAGAACTTCAATTAATTTGTAAATATTGTGAAGATATGCCACATTTCTTATGTTTGCTCAAAGCTAGTAGTATTTTTGTATGATTCACTATTAAAAACATGNAATAGTGATGCAATAAATAATTAATGTAATTTTTTGGCGCGGACAATACAGACAATTTTCATAAAGGTATGTTATTATTTAATAAAACAATACTGTCTTGTAAAACAAATCGTAGAAATTTAATTAATTTGTAAATATTGTGAAGATATGCCACATTTCTTATGTTTGCTCAAAGCTAGTAGTATTTTTGTATGATTCACTATTAAAAACATGCCGTAACACTGAGGTAGGCATAAGTTTGAAATTAAAAATGAGGCAATGTCTTAAAATATTGGGTGTACGTAGCTATAACCAAAAAAAAAAAAAATTGTAAGATGATTTTTATATGTTAAAAGCGATGTCACAATTGTTTGCAACTTAACGAAAAATATGTAAAGGGTATTTCGGGTACTATTATGGGTTACTACTAACAAGGTAACATATAAAAATTACCAATATTTCTCCGATATTTATTTATTATATTTATCGTATTTGCATAAATGAATAAGATCTGTGTTTTTAGTCGTTACTTAAAATAGTTTGAGTCGAACCTAGAAAAAGTAATTTTAACAGTATTTTAATACTTACCCTAGTAAGTCATTTATGCAGTATTGGGTAATTGATATAATAATTAAGTATTAGATCTGTTCCGACTAGAAGCATAAACTTTTTTAGGATCAACGTAATCATAATTGCTTTATTGGTTAATGGTTGACCAGTGCTTTTAGTCGTCTTAGATATATTAAATAAATACTCATATTTTACTAACTTTTTATTGGAAATCTGTACCTAGTATTAATATTAGAATACAACTAGTAATTTGATTTTTACTGTGTTGAATAAAATTATTTTAAAATGTTAAAAAATCTTTTAATTTCATTTACACTAATTCAATTTATAGTTGTTACGATTTCAGTTGGAACCTTGAATCTTAAAGCACAGGATCGTCTGCATTTGTCTTGAAATTTCTTCCTATGCTTTAGCCACGATCTGTCTCGTAATTTAAATCAAATCTAATCCGCCTGATGTAGAATCGACGGCGGCACGCTGGTCTTTAAAGCAAACCTGTATTGGTCCACTAGGTCATAAATAATTTTTTGTATGGTATTCTGTGGTTTGGTGTCGAGCGTGTTCACTAGGCTATGCCAATGCAGTGCTTGGCGTGGTACGTTGTTGGTATAATACGTTGAGGGTTGCTTTCGCTGTACAGCAAAAATAAACCGCTCTCTGAAGGGTACAAATAAAGTATTTTTATTGAAAACTAAGCTTGTGAAATAAAACGTGTTGTTGGTTCGAACGTTTGCTGGAGAGTCGTCTTGGCGTGGAGTCGCTCGCAGAAGTACCTGGTCCTTGGCGCCAATCTGCCGGGGTCGTCTTCCAGGAACCCTGGTGCTTCCGGGCGGCGTCAGGCTGGCACTCTTGACGCAACACTCAAAATGGGTCACTTGCGAATATGTGTTGGGTACACAACGTATTATTGTTTATTGGTTGATATTATTATTTGTTCATATCGTAACCAGTAAAAGGTAAGTTATTAAAATAAATATTATACAGGGTGATTCAGAACTTATCCAACAAAAAATTTGGATGTACAAGGAACTCTTACGAATATAATTTTGAAAGAACAAATCAAAACGGGCAGTTCGAAAATGATTTAAAAATACACTTCTGCACGGCACTGAAAACTGGTCCACTGTAAAACCTGAGCTCGCACAATGCGACCGGCATGGCGGCAAAGTGTGATAAAAACGGACAAAAACTTGAAAGAATTTCGTATGGAAAAAAATAAATAGAATTTTATAGCACCTATTTTACTGTTATCAGCAAATTCAACTGCTTTTATTAATTAATAAAATTAAATTGTGGTTTTAAATAATAAAATAATTTGACATACCTGATGTTACAACTGTTCAAAATTTTGTCCACCAACGTGTAAACACATTTGGGTCCGTCTTACTCAGTTTCTACAAAATAACACAAATATTGTCTTGCCTCACCATAACACAAATGCTTCACCATAATACAAATGTTGTCTTGCTCACCATAAATTAGAACGATATCCATCAACTCCGAGTTGCTATACACGCAAGCCATTTTTGACACTAACTACTAAAAAACTATTGTAAACACTATGGCAACGACTGAAAAATCGGATTTCAGTATTCGGAGTCGCTGAGACCACGTGGCTCTCCACGCGTATTGCGAATGACGCTAGAGAATTATGTAATAGTTGAAAGTACTATGACTTCAATAATTTTTTTCTCGGAAACTATAAGGATTTTACAAAAATTTTTTTACGATATTGACTCCATTTCTCATGCCGCATCTATTCCCAAATTTTTTTGGAAAAGTTGTGAATCACCCTGTATGTAATTATCTAGTAATTTAGCATGGAGACCCTTTGGAATGGAGGATAACGAAATAACCTGGGAAAATCCCCAAATAGTCGAACAGGTTTTTGTTGAAAGCGTCGAAACCAACTCAGAGTTTAAAAACAAAGATTTACACGTACAAACTGAATGTATTATTTTAAATATATATGAACGTTTCAAAAGAAAAAATAATGAACAATGTGATAAAGAAATTAGGAAACGGATTAGCGAATTAATTAAGATATCAAAATCAGCAATTTATCGCGTAATTAAAGAAGAAGTTATTGATCACGGTTCAAAGAGGAAACGGAAAAATATAAAATTAAAGAATATTGACAATTTTACCAGAGATGGAATACAGCGCACAATTTATAATATGTATAAAAAAAATAAAGTTCCTATTTTAAACATGATTCGAGACAAATTTAATAAGAAATCTATACCAACAATTTACAAATAGCAAAATTTTTCTGTATGCCTATAGATTCTGTAGAATTTTACACAAATATTATGTCAAAGTTTTAAGGGAAATGTTCGACATTATTTTTACATAAATGTGTCCTGCAGCTTACTCAAACTACTCAAAAACATATTTATTATTATCTGCATTCGACATCCGACGTAGAAAGACATTGGCGAACAATTTCGAGGTATGGGCCCGCCGCGGTAAATTGTTACAGTAGTTCCGATAACAGAACTTTATTGGCTTATTCTCTTTTTGGAATTTTATCTCAACAAATATAGTACGCATTGTGCTTTCTTCTTCTAAGGCCCTCGGGAAATCCAAATGAGTCCTAGGTTGACATCCTCGGCCTTAGAAGCCCAACGTGGGGCCTACAGTAAATCTCCCGCGGGGCTTCCGCTTTTATACGTTTGGCAAAATTGACTTTTTTTAAATTACTGAAAATATCTATTAATAAAACCCAAGATTTGCTTTACTAAGTCTCTTTAATAAATTAATATATTTAACAAAATTGCTATACAAAATAGATACAAAATATGTGTGACGAAATGATTTCTAACATTACAATATATAAACCCTAATAAAATCAGTGAGTCAGTGTTTAACATATGTTTTTTAAGTATTATTAGATGAATAAGTGTTTATTTTCTTACAATTAACTAATGTTCCGTGTAAGTTGCTCGTGGAAAATACGTATTTTTTGCCTGCTGTCTGAATAAATATATTCATATAGTTAAACTTAATTGCATAATTTAAATATGTTAGAACAATATCACATAACATTATAGATTTTTAAAATCAATAAACACACCTACTGCTGGTTTTGATAGTCCTGCTATCTCCCAAACTGCGTTTTTTCCATGTCTTCGATCACTTGCAGCAGCCTTTGTTTAGTTTTTTTATTGTTTTGACAAGCACAACTGACCAAACCGAACAGGTGTTTCGATGAATATTCCTATTTAAAAACACAATTTTTTCACGTTTATCAAACTATAAAAGAACATGTACTTACTTTGTGCTCCCTGATCCACTTTTCTAATTCTGCTTCTGGCAGATAGTAGGCCTTTACATAGTTTTCAACGTATTCCTTATGTGGCACAGGTTTCAAAGACGAGATTTTTTCAAACTTGGACAAAAACTGAGTAAAATCTAATTGCATGAGAGCTCTTCCTCCATTTGAGCATTTCTTTGCTTCAGAAAATCTAGAATAGCACAAGTAGATTGATCCATTTTTTATCAGTAAAAAACAATAATTATAATTATATTTACCCCTGAACAAGAGTATGAGTTATAATATGTGCAATGTTCTCCCACAAGTTCTTATGAACTTCTTGAGAAATTGGAACCTTAGTCGAAACTTCCTCCAAGCGTAGAGTAAAAATTTGCACTTCCTTAAAGAAAAATTAAAAATAATTTTGCTAATTCTAGTAATCGCCCTCTTACCCTCAAAATAATGTCAATGTAGGAGTTGTGTTGAGACATAACATCTTTTACTTCCCAATTTATCTTTAACATTGAAATTAAAATCTGTCTCAGATCGAAAGCCTGTGCAACGACCGACATGTATACTGGGTACCTCATTCCAATTGCACTGGCGATATTCTAAAAATAATTTAACGTTATTTTTTTTATAGAGATAGCTCAAAATTAATACAATGCTAAATATCCGCCCGCAAAATTTAAATTTGACTGCATAGATATCCGCTTCGTGTATAAAAGTGGTGGTCTACTTTACCGACCAAGAAAAATATGACATTCTCTAATTCCTTTCTAACCTCAATTTGAAATAACCTGTCGCGTGTACGTCAACAAACAAACCCTTCCGAACCTTAATATGAAAAATACGGAAACGAGTGATAAAATTGAAATAGGAGATTACTTAGTAGTGCAAAGACAGGGCTACACCAAACTGCACAAGTTAAAAAAACATGGGAATCTACTTCTGGGAAGTTTTACTATAGAAATGGACAATGTAATCGGTGAAAAATACTACGACACTTTTCAAATGAAAAACATGCTGGGCAACAAGAAATTTTATATACTGGAAAAAGTCGACGAGATTAACACAGCTACAGGATCAGTAAATATTGAAAAATCTGGTGCGGATAATCGTCACATCCCGAATAATGCAGATTCTCAGGGCCTAACGAAAGACGACATCGACAAGCTTAAAAATGCGGAACTTAGCTCTAACAACATAGTGGAACAGTTGATTAGTAATTCCAAGACTTTTAACATGAAAACCGAATACAGTCAGGAGAAATACATCAAAAAGAAAGAGAAAAAATACTTCGAATACATTCAAATTCGTAAACCTACGATAAGATTATTGTCGCAAATGTTTTATAGACAAGATCCTACGAAAACCTTGGGAATAAGAATGGACGATTTGTCACAGATCTTATCATATGCCAATATTCATTCAGAAGGTACATACATATTTTCTTTGATTCTTAGCATAAATAAATTTATTCTTTTTAGGTAACCATTTACTTTATGATAGCGGGACCTCCGGTTTAATGCCCGCAGCAATCATGAATGCTATAGGAAACGATACCACCGGTTCACTTATTCACATGCATCCGGGTAACGAATGTCAAAAAAATGGATTTGTCGCAATGCAATACCCTCGGGAACAAATCGACAGGTGTATAAACGTGAATCTGTATTCAGTATTAAGGTGTTTCTATCAAAATAAAGCTGCATATAGTGAAAAAAATAAGAACGCAGTTGAAGAAAATCCCAAGCTTGAAGCTAATACCAGCGAAACTAATATCGAAGAGAAATCTTGCACCGAAACTGACACGAATGAAGACACCACTGAACCTTCTGCAAAAAAACCTCGACTCGAAGAAGGAACAAGCCAGAAGAGACAATGGGAGTTAGAGAATGAAAAGGCGTGTAGGATATTGGAAAGCAAAGTAGATTCTCTGATAGTGACTGCAAAGGAGCACCCTGTAAATATCGTGAAAGAACTTTTGCAGTTCTTGAAAGGCGGCAGAAGCTTTGTCGTGTTTAGTTTACTGAAAGAACCTCTACAGGATTTATATGGATACCTAAAAAGCCGAGTGGACATAATTTCAATCCGTATATCCAATAATTTCATGAGGAATTACCAGGTGTTGCCGGATAGGACTCATCCCGAAGTGAATATGAATACGGGGGGATATATTTTAACGGGTTTTAAGCTGAGTTGTTGATAGAAGTGTTTTTATTCATGTAATTGTGGTGAACATAATTTCAAATTAACTGAATTTTTTTCGGTTACTGGTTATTGTTAATCCGAATATTATTACAAGTAATTTTTTATGCATAATTTTCACAAAAACTGTGGAGTTCGATTATAACAAATCATGGCGTACTAAATGGATAATATAATAAGTAAACTTTTATATATACATGGTGTTTAGAATATACTTGAGGAAACCGAAGCAGAGGATTCTTCAGTCAATTTTAGAGGATGTGTTTAGTGAAAAAAAAAAAGAAAAATGACAGAAACCTACTACGATAATTTTGTATTGTTCGGAGAATCATAGGATTGAGATGTAACTTATATCCATTAAATTTTTTTGTACGGAAACTAAGATATTTCGGAATTTGTGTAGAAACAAAAACGGTTTGGAACAGGGCTATCCAAATCTATTATTTTTTCTTAAAAAATTTTACTCCTTACAGTGAATAGAAATTGTAGTTTTTAATTTGTGCCGGTTTTGAAAAAAAGCCATGGAAGCTTGATTACAACACCTACATTTAAAGCACTGATTTCTTAAGGGGGGCTAGAATAAAAAAAATTCACGTCCTCTCTAAGATTCGCTGAAGAATCTGTTGTTTCATTTTCTTCAACTATTTTCCAAACACCCTGTATATGAAGCCAAACTTAAGGGTAGAGATACGTCACAATATGTGCGGACAGTATTAAAAACGGATAATGAGGAAACTCCACTGTATTAATATTAATCGTATTTATATAATTTTTGCTAAAATATTAACTTGTTAACTATTGAAATAGATCTTTTATTTACACAGGTACACTTACATTTTTTATACAGGGTGTAACTCTGAACGGAGGTCATATTTAGACGGAGACTACCTTTAACCTTTAGAAACCAATATAAAGAGTGACCACAAAAATCCTGTGATTTTCGCCCGTTTTTTCACAATGCGCAGAAAATTTAAAAAAATACATAAACCTATGTTTTGGTCGCAAATTACTTGTAAAAAACTGAAATGAGCATAGCATTTAGTATTTTGAAAATTTTAAAAATCAGCCCTGCTTAGGTGTTGAAAAAATGCCAAAAATGAAGAATTTGAATATTATTATTATATTACCAATTGATATAAAAACCATTAGCAATTTTTCTATCAAATGATTCTTGATACAAAGAAAGATTTATTCTAATAAAAAAATCAAATTTTTAAAAATGTTTGACAATTTTTTTAAATAGTTGGGTTAAAAAGGTAACAATGCATGCACATACCATCGAATTTGGACTTGCCCAGTGACGGCATAGACGAGAGTTTAAGTGTAGTTTACAAAACGGATATAATTCGACTTTTTGATTTAAAAGAATTTATTTCAGAGCAGTATTTTGCAGAAGGCGTTATTATTGAAAAGTGACCCTCACTATACAGTTACACCCTGTGTAAACCGGCAAACATAACGTGATAAAAAAAAATAGTGATACAATAAATAATTAATGTAATTTTTTGGCGCGGACTAAAAAAAAAATAGTGATGCAATAAATAATTAATGTAATTTTTTGGCGCGGACTAAAAAAAAAATAGTGATGCAATAAATAATTAATGTAATTTTTTGGCGCGGACAATACAGACAATTTTCATAAAGGTATGTTATTATTAAAAATACTTTTAAAAAAATCGAACAAAGTACTTAATGCATATGGGGCATTCCACGCCAAATCGACCACTTTTTACCCTGACCCCTTTCGACTTGGCTGAAACTTTTTTATTGTTTTTTACCTCATTGAAAATTTTTTCACCTAACTCAAAAAAAATTTTTAAACCGTTTTTTTTTTTCAAAATTTTTGTTTTTAAATGTACTTTTTGAAAAAAATTGATCAAAATTATCTGCACCTATTTTACCCGTTTTTTTCATTTTTTATAAATCCTCAAATTTTTTCAGTGGTGTTTTTTCGTTTTCTATTTTCTTTTTTATTGATTGAAAACAATTTTTTTTTCAAATTTAGCTTATTTCACACCATTTTGAAAATTTTTAAAAATGTATTCAATGTAATCTCAAAATTGAAAAAAAATATATGAAAGAAATAATTGGGTGGTAAACATGGAAAAAATTTCATTTTTTTAAATAAGAAAAAATTAGAAGATTGTTTTGAATAATTTTTTTGTATTTTTTTCGAAAAATACATGCAAAAGAAAATGAAAAAAAAAAGTTTAAAAAAAGACGCAACTCAAATAAATCATTTTGAAACCATCCTCTTTTTACTCTTTAAAAAAAATTGTTATCAATCGCTGCATAGAACAAATTTTTTCCATTTTTGGGATTCCATATACATTTCAAAAATTTTCAAAATGGTGTGAAATAAGCAAAATTTGCAAAAAAAAATTTTTTCAATAAAATAGGAAACGAAAAAACCACTGAAAAAATTTAGGATTTATAAGAAAAAAAAATTTCAAAAATGGTAATCGAGAAATTTTCGTTTTTTTTCGAAAATTGAAAAAAAAAATTCTCAGGTTTTCAATGGGGTAGAAAACAATAAAAAAAGTTTCAGCCAAATCGAAAGAAGTCAGGGTTAAAAGTGGTCGATTTGGCATGGAATGCCCCATATACAGGGTGTCCCACCAGGAACTGTGTCGGTCGATATCTAGGAAAAAAGCAGCAGATTCTCCACATGTTCTAGAAATTACTTTGTCACATTTTCTTAAATTTTTAATATAAAACAAATTAAAGTAATCCTAATTAGTATAATTTAAATGATCCCCAGGCAATTTTTAAATTTTTGGCAAAAACTATTCAAACAACAATAATTTGACAACTAACTTGACAAATATCAAGTTATTTCAATTGTTTTTGGAGTGTTTCTGGTCATAGCCAATTTGACAACAGGTCTGATACGAAAAAAACTGTCCAAAAAATAGAAAATTGCAAGTATCTCTAAAAGTAGTAACGGCAACCCTAACAATGCTTATATGGCCTGAGAAGAAATTTTAATCTGCTTACGACAGAGTAAAAAAATACAGGGTGTTCTGTTTAAGTTAATAATGTTATAGCTGTTATTGCCATGTTGCCAAATTTTCAAATTTTTCGGAGCAGTACTTTCCTAGATATCGATCTATGCAGTTCCCGGTGGGACACCCTGTATAATAATAATCTGTTACTGCTGCTCC
Organism: Anoplophora glabripennis; assembly: GCF_000390285.2. Taxonomy (NCBI): domain Eukaryota; kingdom Metazoa; phylum Arthropoda; class Insecta; order Coleoptera; family Cerambycidae; genus Anoplophora; species Anoplophora glabripennis. Next base: position 2,080,748 of record NW_019416478.1, on the reverse strand, counting down.
ATCTTCCACATATACAACTAACTTTTAAACAAACCTTACGAAGATGGGAATATGTATATTACACATCTACGTGATATGCCTTCAACTTACCTGTACAAAAAATTGCTGCAGCATTATTTTGTTGGTTTGCGGAACCAGATATTCCAAATACTCCTGCAAAAATTCGTACTGCTTGGACAAAAATATCAGACTCTCCATTCCTACTATCCTCTCCGCTAAACCGTGCAATTTTTCCGGTTTCTGCAAATCCACCATAGAGGACAAAGTGGGTTTCAATATCTTCCCGTCATGGACAATATCCATTTCTTCTTGAGGAATGCTCTCCAAAATTAAATTGTCGGATATTTTCTTAAGAGTAATGTTCAACTCTTTCGTGTAAAGAGAGCTACTAGAGACGGTCTGAAAATAATTAACGTTCCTTACAGTCAAATCGTCTTAAGAAATAAGTTAAAAAATCACCCATGTTTGTACAACGTGCCTAATTAACACCCTGTATGTTACAACGCAGTTTCTACTTACCAAGTCTTGTGCAAAAAACAAATGAACCGAGTAGAGATAATAATCGAACAACTGATTCATACACGATATTATCTGGTAGGCTATGGGCTTGAGAAGCCTAGACATCTGAATATACTTCCCGATCTGTCTCAAAATGGATAACGTGGTGTTCGTTAGAATAGGAGCCTTGTGATGGTGCTTCTCTTTCTTGTCTTTATTGATGAAGGATCTGAAAACGTTAACAAACTTTTACAATAAATTCAAATAGATACAACAAGACTCACTTGTTTGAGTTATTTGTGTCGTCGGCGTACTCGTCCACATAATCCTTCCTAAGTTCTTCCGATTCTTCCTCGCTGTCCTCGGAAAAATAGCCCGAGGCTTCGTTTTCCGACGCCAAAATATCCTCCTCGATGACAGTATCGTCCAGACCGCTGTCGAAAGGCGTGCCATGTTCAGCGTAGCGAATAAAGTAATTACCGATGATGCTGCTGCCGTCCTGGGAGTGACTCGAGGAACAACATTCGGTGGAGTTCGTGGAGTAATTCGGTAGGGTGGGGCTGACTTGCGGGTTTAGTTTGAAATTCTTTAGGGACGAACGGAACGGTTTGAATTCCTGAAACAAACGGAGGTGGTCAAAATAACTACAAAATAATTCGTTGTGAAACTCCTACTTGCAACTGCAGAATATCAAAGGAGGGCTTGACCGGGCAAATTTCCCACATTTCGTTCTCTAAAAATATCTTAAGCTCGTCCATTCTTTGGGCGTGATAGTTTTTGAAATAGTTTACGCTTTGTTTTCTTATGGATTCCTGTAGGTCTTCGGATTTGCTTGAACAAAATTCCTCCCCCACTTGAATCAACCTGAAATGTTTCGTCATCATACAGGATGTCCCAATATCTGTCAAAAGTTGCTAGAAGGTATCAAAGTTGGCAAAAATTTAAATTTTTTTTAAAGATGGCAGTCACATCAAAAATTACCAAAATTAACACTGTCGGTGACCAGTCACATTAAAAAATGACCACTGAATACTTAAAATGACCAATTTTTCCAAATACTTCAATAATTCAATTAAAAATGAATGTTTATAATTGTCATCAATTATTATTTTTTCTTTTTAAATATACAATTTCATGTGGTTACTTTAAAATTTTTCAAATTAGCGATAAATGATATGCGCAATGCAATTTTTGTAAAACCCAGAATACAGAATATGCGAATGGGAAACCACAAGTCAAAAGAGTGACCGCAAAAATCCTGTGATTTTCACCCGTTTTTTCACAATCCGCAGAGAATTTAAACAAATACATAAAAATATGTTATTGGTCGCAAATTACTTGTCGTAAAAAACTGAAATGAGCATAGCTTTTAATATTTTGAAAATTTTAAAAATCACCCCTACTTAGGGGTCGAAAAAATGCCAAAAATTAAGAATTTGAATATTACCAATTGATATAAAAACTATTAGCATGTGAATTATCTTAATATATATTTTTTTTGGAATTTTTACAATTATTTCTGATATTCTCTATTTTTGGAGATGATTCGACCCCCTGAGTGAGCTTATGGGTGGATTTTCTAATTCAACATGATTATTTCAGTCATGAGAATAAGTCTTTTTGTGTCAAGAATCATTCGATAGAAAAATTCACATGCTAATAGTTTTTATATTTATTGGTAATATTCCATTCTTCATTTTAGGCGTCTTTCAACTCCTAAATAGGGGTGATTTTTGAAAATTATCAAAAAACTAAAAGCTATGCTCATCTTAATTTTTTATGACAAGTTATTTGAGACCAAAAACATATTTTTATCTATTTTCTTTAGTTCTCTGTGAATTGTGAAAAAACAGGCGATTTTTGCGGTCGCTCTTTGTACACGAAAATGGCCAACTTGAAGATTTTGCGATACTTATTACATGAATATTGATACAGCCTGTATCTAAACTTATAAATTATATTTTACGATTCTTTTTGCATCACGTCATATTTTTTGGAGATATTTCCTCTTTAAATATTATCCTCAATCAGATAATAAAATTAAAAAACATGATTGTTTTTTTATAACATGACAGATTTATTATAGAGATAATAACTGTTATTTCTGTTACTGATTTTTAAAGTATTGATTTATTTAATACAGCAAATCAGAGAATTATTAGAATAAGTGATATACATTCTGTCAAAAAAGTATCCGAAATTTGTCAATAAAAATTAATCATCAAAATTTATTTTGTGTCCTTCAAAATAGACTCCATTTGAAGCAATACACTTTTTCCAACGAACAACCCAGTCATCAAAGCACTTTTTGAACCCATATTCCACGATTTTTATTTTAAGGCTTTTATTGACTCGAAACATGTTCCACGATGTGATAATTTGAGTTTGGGAAGGAGGAAAAAGTCAGCAGGGTCCATATCCGGCAAATATGTTGGCTGCTCGATTCGTTGAGTTTTTGGTTATAAATTAATTCACAATTATCGTTTTATGTGATGGTGCATTATCGTTGTGCAAAATCCAAGAATTGTGCTTCCCTAAACCTTGTCTTTTATGGCAGATACTCGCTCAAAAGCCTCTTAACACCCAGATACTATTCTTCGTTGACTGTTTCTCCATCCGGACGGAATTCTGTGGACAACACCAGGATAGTTGAAGAAAACAGCCAACGTGCCTTTGGTTTCTGATCAACTTGTCTCGTCACCGGTTATGATGAGCATGAACATAGAGTCCAAATTAGCTTGTTCGAGCATGTCTTCAGTAACATGTTTACGATGCTCTTCTTGAAGAAAATTTAGCTCTTTTTTTGAGATATGTTTAATTCATGTGCCAGCTCTCTCAAACTATAACAAAGGTTAGCAAGCACTATTTCCTTCACTTTTTCGATGTTTTATTCAGTTGAAAACGTTGAAGGATGACCAGAACAAATCATCAAACGCTTGAGTTTTCGATAAAACCGAATGACCCTACGTTTTTCCCATTTTGAATGATTCAGCGCAAGAAATTCCGTTAGTAGCATAAAATTTTAAACAGATTCATTGTTCAATAAAATTATTCATAGTAAAAATCGCAGAACACGCTTTAAATGAACTAACAAAATTAACAGCCATAATCAAACTACTTGACAGATCGCGCTCCAACTTCGCGCCAGAATAGAGTATAGCACTACCAACCAAAAAAGAAATTTAAAACTATTTTGCACGAAATTTTTAATAGACAAATTCGGGGCACTTTTTTGACACAATATACAGAATGTTCCACTGGGAACTGCGTCGATTGATATCTAGGAAAGTATTGCTCCGGAAAATTTGAAAATTTGGCAACATGGCAATGTCCCTGGGGCGTCAGAATATATTAAATTTTCATTCAAACCAACATAAAGCAGTGAAAATCCATTTTATATAAAAATCTCACCTGTGAACCACTCGGAGCACCTGCACGAACTGATCGAATTTGTAGCTGGCCAAATCGGCATTTAATAACAAACTAGACACTTTCCTTTGCACGTCGTCCCATATTTTTAACAAATAATGCTCCAACTTCTGCCTGCTCATCGTATTTTCAACATCAAGATTAGACGATTCGTTCTGAGGATCCGTCTCGCAATTATTATGCCACCTCACCAATTTATGGTAACTCATTACGATTTTAAACAACACCTTACAAATGTGCACCAGACATGGTATGAAAACGTCTTGAGCTATCGACTGCAAGGAAAGAATTAAATTACTAGAGTTTATGTTCACGAAATAGAAAAACAAATACCTGGCAGAGTGTTTTGTATGGATTTTTGCCACTGTTTTCCGTCGAATCCAGTATTTCTGCCGACGTCACGTAAGAATGTACAACGTTAAAAGACGAATTATAGATAGCCGTTATATAATGAACGTGTAAATTGTCGATCATCGACACCTGAGATTTCTCCAAGAGATTGTAGGCCTTCTGCAACTTGCAGTACCTCTCGCCATCAAAATGATAACACATCTGGAAATTACAATTAAAAAATGCACATAAAACACCATTTTGCCATGATTCTACCTGTGACAAAATTCTGTCTAGTTGAGAGTCTGTGTTTTCTAAAGTTTCCTGTAGTTTATATGTTAAGGCCGCTACACAACTAAAATGTCTGTACTTAATGGCAGTTTTCTGGCACCTCTTCAATTCCATAATAGCACCCGCGTAGTCTTCATCGTTCAACAACTGGTGGCATCTCTTATCAAAACTATGCTGAAAGAATCACAATAGAAACCAAATAATGATCAAAAAAGGTACTAAAAATCTTGCTGTTTTGATTGCAAAAAATATAATACACTTACTAAATTTTTAATCATATTTAAATTATTCAACAGATTTTGGGCCAGTTTTCTCTTCCTGTAATTAGCTAATATCCCTAAACTGGCACTGAACTGTTTCCCGGCAACTTTCAACTCTTTCCTGCTGGACCTACACAACTCAAGGGTATTTTTAACTTGTTCTAAAATTTCCGCAATCTTCTCAAATTCAGAATTGCAACCATTTTGGTGTTCCAAAATTAACTGCAGCACTTTCTTAGACACAACTTGGTGTTGCTGTTTTAAATTTTTGAAGTCTCTTTGGATCTGATCGCAATCTAAGACTTCTGGCAATTTCTAAAAATTGATATCTTCAAAATAGGGTGGTGCTTTTTGTGCAATATTACCTCTAACTCGAATCTGCATATATCAAATTCTTCTTTCATGGAAAAATATGCCGCCTCGATACTTTCCAATATGTCTTGATCGGCAGGCCTGTTGACATCGGTTACTGTTTTGCTGTTTATCGATAAAGTTGGGACTTGCGAAAAATGATAATTTGTATCATCAAATCCCATTGACGGTATCTTAGGGGGCTAAAATAGTATTTATTTTTAAAAAGAATAACAATAATACTATCATAAATGTTTTAGATTAAATATATAAATAAATATTTAACCTAATTTAAAAGTTCATCCTACCTGTTTATTTATAAGCCCCAAGATTTTTTGTTTAATTTCATCCATTTTATTGGCCACTATTAAGACAATGTTTAAAGAGCTTAAATTAAATAAACATGTTTAATATTTATTTTTATTTACACAAGAAATAACATTATACACTTCTTAAGTAAACGTCAGTCATGTCGATGACAGCTGACAGTTGAATCGGCTAAATAAGGTTAAACTAGGCAATTTTTTGTCGTTGGTATCGGTAATGTTGAACAATAATGAGTGTGTGAACTGATATTAAAATGTGTGTTGATTTTAAATATTTCAAATGAATTAAAACTTCTAAATAACCAATGTTTAAGGGCAACTAACAACATGTATGTATATATCGCATAATAGTTAGTTTAGTGTTTCTTATGTCTTGTACCAGATAAACCAAATGATATAAAATGGCCTAGAAAAAGCTGCTAAGTGAGACGTGTCGGTAGTGTCGATAGATGTCGCAGTTGTCGATCAGTTGAATGAAGGAAGCTTAGTAAAATGGCCGACCAGGATCGATAAAAGTTGTGATGTGTTTTCAGTCAAATACTGTAATTTTAAAAACAAAATAAATGTTGAAAAACCTATGAATTGCTAGTGTATATAGTGTATTTGTGTTTCAAAATAAATTCGTGACTTTTATTTCCGGTTAGTGTGCTTTAAACCCAGAAAGAAACTTTTATTATGTAGCATTTGTTTTAGTAAGGTAAGTGCAAATTTGATGAAAGAATTTAGGCGTTTTCTTTCTTTTATCACGTAAAAAATTCAATAGTAAAATTCTTACGTTAAACCTTTCACGTAATGTTCAAATATATGGTATACTAATTAGGCAGATTGACATGTTTAATTGAAATGTACACAAGTTTAGCGGTAGTGGGGGGTGAGAGTTAATTTGACAAATTGTTTATGACCATTTAACCATCCACCTTTCCTTTGTCGTTTGTGTTTATTTGGCAATAACTGGATGTTTCCTCCAGCAACTCGTAATCGGTGCTTTTCCTTCTGTAATTAATTTTACGCGTCGCTAGGCTTTGTTTCGGAGAAAAAGGTGTTAACTGGACAACTCTACGAATTTTATAGAATTGACCATGTACCGTTCGTTAATATTTTACGATGATTTTAATAGTCCTCAAACATCTAAATGAGCAATTAAAATAAAATTAGCTTCGTCTAACGACTATCATTTGCTGAAATGTATTAAAATAGAGTCGTCGGTTGCAGAATGCCCAGCAGATTTATAACCTTTGTAGAAAAAACATGTAGTTTTTTTAATTATAAGAGGCAGGTAATTAATAAGCGCTGGTTAGCAATAAATTATGGCCGTCCATTTACATAATAACACACGGAAGTGTTGATAAAATACTCGCACATACTTACATGTTTATTTAAAAGATGGCCTTTTTATTGCTCAACTATTTTGTGCTTATTAATTTTTTGTATTGATTCTAGAATCCTGCCAAATTAATAACTTTTATTATAATGTTACGTTCGACAAGTCTTAAAATTAATATTTACTCTCTAAATAAGTTTTCTGGTTAATAACATACATTTTTATGTGAATATTTGCAAGTCACAAGACGAACCTAGTGGAACGAATTTTCAATTAAGTAAAATTGACAGTGCCGACGTTATTCCTAAGATGTGTAATTACTGTGTTTCTTATGTCGCCGCCCACATGCTGTACTTTTATTGCACGGTAGAAAACAAAGTAATTGTAAATTAATGTCACACAGGAAATGCCTAATAAATTAATTAAAATTTTATGGTGTTAAAGTCGGATTATATATATGGGCGCGTATTTGCAAGTTTTTTCGTGTTATTCCCTTAACTATATTTTTATAAAGGGGAATATTCACACAATTTATTTTTTTTTAAATTGACAGACAATTGAATGCAATTTTAACAAATAGATTTTACATTTAGTTGGCCTGCCCCTATGACAATGATGTACCTAGTTAAGTATCTACTTATAATTCAAATCCCTTATACTTTAGGATCCCAATTGGGAATTACAAGTGATCGATGAGATCTACTCAAATCATAACCATCAGTGTACTTTTCTGAATAAAAACATTCGTCTGGATTAAATATGATTAAAATATATTTTGATAAATTGGGTATCAATAAATGTATGTTCACTTTTGTTGTGTTAAGGAGATACCGTGTATGCAGTGGCTACGTCGACAGCACTTCAAGTAAAAGAACTTTTGCAAAACAGGAAGCTTTAATAAGAAACACGGATTTACAACCAACGATTCGTAATCTAGATTGATGCCTGTTTTGTTTAAGCGTTAAGTAGGTACACTTTCAAAACTCCTCTTTTTCCATTGCACTTCACACAGAAAGATATAGCGCTTAAAGTATCATCGTTAGGCCTGTGAAAATAAACAAAAACCTCGACGTGTTTGTTAATGCGGAGAGGCTTAAAAGTATTTTTAAAGCATCTGTTGACTGACAGCCTTATAAACATGTCACTTTACCGTTCCTCTGACAAATTTGACTACCCATTCACTTTCGGGCTCCCCTGAGGTGCTATTCTCGACGACATGTACTGCCTCCAGTTTTATTTTTAATCTGGGTGGGTATAAAACGAACGGGGATCGGCCTCGGGCCAAGGTGCGCTTACCGGGTGGCCCAAATTATAAACTACGAAGAACCTGTCTTCGTGTCATCCTCGTCGCTGCAGAACACGAAAAACGATATCAAATATCAAATTTATCGCACGGCGAAGCATAAAATGATGTTTTTCTTTCCGTTAACCATATTTTTCCGTCGGATGTCAGTCCACAGAGATTGCGTACATAAAATGCTCTTAACTACTACTTTTCTATTTACGAAGTTGTTTATTTATTTGTAGTCGTTTTCTCCGACATAAATCGACTTACAGGGTGTGACATGAATGTTGGGAAATTTCTCTGGAGATGATGCGGTATCTCTTCTAAAATTCTTCACTAGATGCAGAATGTCAAATAAACGATGTGTCGGTAAAATTATGTTTCCTTTCAAAAATGACATTAAATACGTGGTTTTAAGTAATTTCATTAAAGCTAACAATTTCTAAAATGACCGACAAAAATATGAAATCATATTTCTGAAAAAAATCTAATTATTATCGATTTGGTAACGTGAATGGATGTTAAAAAAGTAATAACTCGAAAATATCATGCTTTTAAAAAAATTAAGATATTTTTTCTCTAAAATTGTCAAGTGATATCGGAATTTTGGGGTCTTTAATGATATAATGACTTCCGATTTCTCCGTCACTGGTAGATTTTTGTATAATAAAAAAAATCCAGTCTACGTTTCATCACTACGCCAAATATCTTTTTAGTAAACGTACATTTTTCTTCAAATTTCAACACCCCGTATAACACCCAGCCTTTTATGGCGTTCCTTCATAAAACTTTTTTGTTTATTACCACCACTCGAATTCAAATGTTAAGTTTTGTTGTTTGAAACACTACTCTGCTGGCTACAGATCCCGTCTGGCATTGCACACAAGCGACATTTAACAAATAGACCATTCGTTAGACAAAGTTAAGTAAATCGAAGCGAAATTTATTTTTCTTGACTGTATTTATCGCCTTATACAGGCTGTTTCAGAAAGACCTTCCGTAAATACAGGGGATGATAGTACGACAAAAAATAAAAATTTTTTGTCTGCTCTTGTTTTCGAAATTTGGTATTCCTGGGTTTTTAAGGATGCCAAATACGCTGGTCTAATTATTTTTTGTATACTTCATAGAGGGCGCTAGTTATGCTACATTCGTATTACATTTTAAGTTCCAATTTTTTTGAGGTTAGGTTTTTTACCATTCGGGCTCCAATTTCCAATGTACAAGATTATTTTATAAAAATAATGTACACTTGTTAGAACTTCCTAATGTAGAAGGGTTTCGAGAAAAAAGGCTTTTAATTAAACTCTTACAATTTTACGGTGTATAAAGTAAATGACTTTTCTCAAAGTAGGCTTATGTCAAAACGTATCGATGGATGTCTCATAAGCAACGCATATATTCTTAGTAATATTTTAAACTCTAATTAAATTTATATCAAAATTTTAGTGACTAATTAGTCATTACTAACTACAGTCACTAACAATCACTAAAATTTTGATATAAAGTTAATTAGTTTAAAATATTACTAAGAATGTATGGGTTGTTTATGAGACATCCATCGATAAGTTTTGACATAAGCCTACTTTGAGAAAAGTCATTTATTTTATACACCGTAATATTGTAAGAGTTTAATTAAAAGCCTTTTTTCTCGAAAACCGTCCATATTAGGAAGTTCTGACAAGAGTACATTATTTTTAGAAAATAAAATTGTACATTTGAAATTGGAGCCCGAATGGTTTTTACCTAACCTTAATCAAATTATAATTTAAAATGTAATAGGAATGTAGCATAACTAGCGCCCTCTATGAAATATCCAAAAAATAATAATGCCAGTGTATTTGGCATCCTTAAAAACCTCGGAATACCAAATTTCATAAAAGTATTTCGCACCGTTTGGAAATTTTCGTAAAAATTCTATTTAAAAAATTTTATTTTGTCGCTCTGTATCTCGAAAATAATAGGAGATAGGTATATAGACAAAAAATTCTTATTTTTTGTCGTACTATCACCTCCTGTATTTACGGGAGGCCTTTCTGAAACAGCCTGTGTATTAAAAACAAACATTTTGGGACATATACAGGGTGATTCACAACTTATCCAAAAAAATTTGGGAATAGATGCAGCATGAGGAATGGAGTCAATATTGTAAAAAAAAATTTGTAAAATCCTTATAGTTTCTGAGAAAAAAATTATTGAAGTTATAGCACATTAAACCACTGCATAGCTGGACAACTGTAGTCTCTAGCGTCATTCGCAATACGCGTGTGACTCCTAATACTGAAATCCGTCGTTGCGGTAGTTTTTACCTGTTATCTGTGTTATTTACATCAGTTTTTTAGTAGTTAGTGTCAAAAATGGCTTGCGTGTATAGCAACTCAGAGTTGATGGATATCGTTTTAATTTATGGTGAAGCAAGACAACATTTGTATTATGGTGAAGTATTTGTGTTATGGTGAAGCAAGACATCATTTGTGTTAGTTCGTAGAAAGTGAGTAAGACGGACCCAAATGTGTTTACACGTGAGTGGATAAAATTTTGAACAATTGCTGTTGCAGCATCGGGTATGTCAAATGATTTTATTATTTAAAAACGCAAATTAATTTTATTAATAATTAATAAAGGCAAAAGCATTTGAATTTGCCGATATAAAATAGGTGCAATAAAATTCTATTTACATATTTCTTTCCTTGCGAAAGGTTTTGTCCGTTTTTATCACGCCGCCATACCGGTCGCATTGTGCGAGGTCAGGTTTTACAGTGGACCAGTTTCCAGTGCCGTGCAGAAGTGTATTTTTAAATCAATTTCGAACTGACCTTTTTGATTTTTTCTTTAAAAAATTGTATTTGTAAGGGTCCCCTGTACATAAAGAATTTTTTTTTGGATAAGTTCTGAATCACCCTGTATGTATCAATTTTTTTCTAATAGTTTAGTTTTCTCTAACCACAAAGAAAGTATATCTCTGGTGAAAGAATTGAGTAATTTAAATTTGCAATTTTTTCTTATTTTATTTTGAAATTTTATATTACGCGTATGACGTCGCTAAGTGAGAAAGCAGGAAAATCACTAAATATCTGATACCCTGAGGGAGTGGCATAACCCTTAGCGATTTCTACACCGATTTTTAGTAACGATTCTATAAATCCAATGATTCCGCATACAGTCTCTTCGATAATTGAAGGAAATGGGAGGAAACCATGATTACTAGATTGATTGATAGATTCTATACTTCTTTCGCCTTACATATTCCAACGAAGTAAACAATGATCAAGCTTGGTCATCACAAACGTGATAATCATGTTGCTGCAAAACTATTGGTCGAAACGGATCGAACTATTGTCCTCGATCGGTATTAGCTATTAGCCCTGGTTATGTCTGTCAGTTTAGTAGATGAATCTGACAGTAGTGAAAGAATTGCTGATTTTGTGATGTAGGTAGTTGTTCATAGGATACCAATGGACTAGAAAAGCAATTTTAACGCGTAAATTGTAAAAAATACGTCATAACAAATGGTCAATTTGTAGAAAAAATTTAATTAAAATAAAAATTCGTAAAAAAGTTTTGGGACATGCGTCAATTTTCGATCCGAGTGATCCACCCTGTAACCGAAGCGAAATGCAGAGGCATTAATTTAATGTTTGTTTAAACCTCGGGTTACACTCGGATCGTATTTTATGGCGGCGGGGCCAGATTAACAGCCTCTTTGATGTTCAGTTATTTGACGTTATGCCGTCTTGATGCCTGTTTATGTTTCTGCGCCTGACATTATCCGCAAGTAAGTGGAGAATTTTGTTTCACAATTCAATAATTGGCTCTTGCCGAGAGTTGAGAGAGGCCCGCGATGAAAATTACAGATTACGGAGGCCGTCGCGTCGGCTTTCGGCCAAACGGTTTCCTTCAAATTAATAAGGCGTTCGGCGTAATTCGAAAATATTGCGGTAAAGCCTTGATCCTCATTTGCATTGTAAATGAAACGCCACTTTTCATTTCACGGCCGTGTAAGAAAGTTAATCGGTTGTTTTGGCAGTAGCAATAAAATATCAACTTAAATAAATTTCCTTAAGTACACACTTAAGTATACAGGCTCTCTTTTGGTGACAGCCCATTAGAATATTTTAAAAATTTGGGCCCTGGGGTTTTCGGTGGTTCTCTCTTCAAATAACATAATGCCATTGTTGTAGGTACCACTTCCAGTTATACCGGAAATCGACATTCATTTGCTTATTTTAAATGGAACACCCTGTATATTTTTTCTTATTTGAATTATGCACCTAATTTTAGGGGGACTTCTGTCAAGCTTCCTTATAGCTCCACTTCAAAATCTACACCTAACAATATCTCTAATGGTCTTGGAGATATTTCAGTTCTTTCAAAAAGTTGCTTTTCGATAGCCTTATTCTTCAAAAATGTCCTTTTTTACATTGTGCAAGCTGCAGTATTGATATTTGGGAGGGAGATCGGGGGATGCTTATCATTTATTTCAGTTACTTTAAAAAAAATTTAATTTTACACGGGATGGTGAAAATTTATTGTCGAATTTGCTTTGCTAACTTCGAACCGCCAAAATTTGTTTTTTCTAAATGGAACCCCCTGTATATTTAATCAAAATTTGTTGTAGAATTTTACTCTCTATCTATCCAGATTACACTTCCCTACAACAGTTTTTGATTAAATATAAATATTTCGAGCTTAAGAGGGCTCTATAGCAGATAGGCAACCCTCAATACATTTTTATATATTTTATTATACAGTTTGTCTAAATATGAATCAATGCACAAACAGACTTTCCTCCATTTTAACGCAGATTTTTTATAAAATGGACTTAGTTTGAAACTCAAATAACTTTTTGTTGTAAAGAAATTTGTAATTTGCCCCTTTTGAACAAGTAAATTACAAATTTTTTTACATCAAAAAGTTATTTGAGTTTCAGACTAAGTCCATTTTATAAAAAATCTGCGTTAGAATGGAGGAAAGTCTGTTATTTGTGCAGTAATTTATATTTAGAAAAACTGTGAAATAAAATCTATACAAATGTATTGCTGGTTGCCTATTTGCTGTAGAGCCTTCTTAAAGGAAATGTACGAAAATTTTTGTTTGTACTCCTCGAAGAGTATTCACGTTTAGATTTTTTATAGTTTTTAGTTTAAAAAGTAAAAATTTGAGTTTTCGCAAGTGACTAGTAGAAAGTTCCGACAGTAGGCTTAAATTATTTTCTTTGAAACCGTTTAAACGTAGTTTTCGAAAACGATTCTGTTCAGGGTTTAAATAAAAATAAGATGGTAGAGGAAAAAAATTCTTATTGCGTAAATTACATGAAAGAGTAATTTTAACATATTTCTAACATGTCAGTGAACTGAGCCTATTACAATTTTGGAAATTCAATCAATTCATTTCAAAGAAAATAGGTTTCTTCCATTTGAAGTGTTTTCAAACAAGTAATTATCATTTTGTCTACCACGTAGATATTCAGGGATAAATTGTTTATTTCAGAATTGTAATTTAGTTAATTAATTAATTTTTTGTAGCTTTAATGAACTTTTTTTAGATACGTCTCGTAAAAGTGTCGGAAGTATGTCATAATCATTTGATAATTCAAATTCATGGCCTCCTGAGATCACTTTTTTGTTGCGAAAATTTGAGAAGTAGGTACCTACTTTTAGGGAAAACAATCCAATGGATTTTTATGCAGTGACTTTTTTTTCATACTTCTGACATAACGTTGGTAAACTTTGTTTTTCTCGGAAAATGCCTCTGTTATGAAGTCCTTAGGGAAAACTTTTAGTTGTACACCTTTTTCTAATTATCGTTTTTTTTTAAATTCATCTGTTTTATTCATATATTATTCGAAGTATTTTCCTCAAAATTAATGTATCTAACAAAAAAAGTTAAAGTTGGTCCGTAGGCAAATTAAAAATGAGTAGGATGGTTGGTCCTTAGATACAGACCCTTCATAAATGATTGCAAGCCACGTGACCAGTAATTTTGTTTGAAGCGGTAATTTATTTTTTTTTACGTTGTCAATTAAATTTCGGTAAAATTAAAACTTATGAAAATAATAAGATCCGATATCTGAGATCCGAGAGTGTTTCAATATAACACAACATTCCGTTTAACCGGCTGTGATTGGTGTTATTTTCCACGAGATTCTATTCAACCAATCAGCTATTGCATCATCTCGAGCATAAACGTAACGGTTTGTCATCGTTCATTGTAAACGAGCCATTAATATTGGTGACGTCAAGATCTAAGTAATTTTCGTTACAAGTTGATCCATCCAACCGTTTTTCTGTTCCATATGGTCAAAATTTTGGAGAGAATTGAAAAATTTATGAAATATTTTTGTCCCCTTATTTTTTTTTTAATTCAGCCTTTTTTTATTTTATAATTGAACGCCTATTTCTGAAGTTACAATTATAGGCTATTGACTATGTACTTTAGATAGGAACTACAACGTAACAGAAATTGTATTGTTTGATGTGTTCAATTGATCCTAAAAAATGATAAAACCGCGGAGTGCTACCTTTTAAAGGGGTGCGTTTTTGAGTACGAAGTAAAAAGGTGGTATTTTAAGTTTTTTGAGTTTTACTCGAAAACTATGAATTTTTTCTATATAGTTGTCGATAAGTTGTAGCAAATTAAATTTCCAATCGAAATGAGACCTTTTGAAGTCAAAAAAATTTATTTTTAACAAAAATATGCCCAAAAAACCGAAAAAATGCGTTTTTTTTTTCTTTTTGGTTTTTGGCCCACAACTTTTTTAGTAATAATAGATACATTGGATCAAAGTTGGCTACTTTTTGGATTTTTGGCCAATGTTTGCCCTTTTTTGACGATTTTCGTCATATAACTTTTTTCTGAAATTTAAGTATATGTAATGCCGTATGCAAATGAAAGCTGGTTTCAATACCTTTAAAATGGTGCCTGGTAGAAGTTTATACAATTAAAATCAACCGAGATATGTCAATTTAACCAACGATACATTTTCTTATTTTTATAAATTTTTTATTACTTTCGGTATTATTTTGTCTAATAAATTTATTTTTGTGAATGTGAAAGTTAAAATAAGTTTCTAGGTGATTGGATATTATTATTTATTTATTTAAACAACAGTTAATCATATATATCTTATAAATTTTCAGATTCATTTAGTATATTTTCAATATTAATATCAATTTCGTCGTCATCATTTTCATCAATGTCCTCTTCAGAAAAATCAGGCGTATAAGCATTCTCACAATTTATTCCCATACATTCTTTAATACATTTACAGGCTATTTTTCAAGTAAAATTTGAGGTGAGGAGATTTATTATTAAAAATGGGATATTAAAAATTTATGGAATTTTTCCAACCCCAATCAAGTACAACCATTCCACTGTTGCATCTGAAAATATACTCTGAACCCATGATGTTTGAGAGCATCAGTTGTTGAAGGCAATCGAGATAAGGTAAATTTTGCACTTGTTGAATACTTTTGAAATAATTTATATCGACAAGTTTTTAGGCTGTCAATTTTTTAACTATACATTATAGTTACAATGCATTCAGATGCAGCAGTGATATCCTCAACACTAGCATTTTCAAGTAAAAATACATCGAGGTAATTTTTTAATTTTGAAAAATTCTTATTTACAAAATTGAAAAATTTTTTTGTAATTGTAATTTTTTAATTAAAAGTACAAAAATAATTAAAAGAATTCGAAATTTTACAAGATAAATATGATTAATTGTTGTTTAAATAAATAAATAATAATATTCAATCACCTAGAAACTTATTTTAACTTTCACATTCACAAAAATAAATTTATTAGACAAAATAATACCGAAAGTAATAAAAATTTTATAAAAATAAGAAAAAGTATCGTTGGTTAAATTGACATATCTCGGTTGATTTTAATTGTACAAACTTCTACCAGGCACCATTTTAAAGGTCTTGAAACCAGCTTTCATTTGAATATGGCATTACATATACCTAAATTAACTCAGAAAAAAGTTATAAGACGAAAATCGTCAAAAAAGGGCAAAAATTGGCCAAAAATCCAAAAAGTAGCCAACTTTGATCCAATGTATCTCGGTTTCTATTAGTCGTAGGTACTTCTATAAAGGCTTATTTTAAAGGAAAAAACATTAACTTTTTTTTCTGTGAAGCAATGCCTATACCTAACTCCTCTCAGAAAAAAGTTGTGGGCCAAAAACCAAAAAGAAAAAAAACGCATTTTTTTGTTTTTTTAATCGTTTTTTGGACATATTTTTGTTAAAAAAAATTTTTTTGACTTCAAAAGGTCTCATTTCGATTGGAAATTCAATTTGCTACAACTTTTCTGTTGACAACTATAGTGAAAAAATGCATAGTTTTCGAGTAAAACTCAAAAAACTGAAAATACCACTTTTTTACTTCGTTCTCAAAAACGCACCCCTTTAAAAGGTAGCACTCCGCGGTTTTATCATTTTTTAGGGTCAATTGAACATATCAATAAAATTTCTGTTACGTTGTAGTTCCTTTGTACCCTCTTTTTTTTGACATAGTCAATAGCCTATTAGTTATATCAGAATAATCGTTTCTCAGGGATTATTAAACATTTTTTTTTAAATTTTAACCATAAATACTGATTTTCGTTGTTTTATGGCGCAGAATCCGTCATTAAAATGCCACCAGACGCTGTTACATCCTGTACATAGCCGAACAGAAGACCGCACAACGGTGCTTCAACGTAATGACATATTAAATTACACATTTGCGGGCGATTCACACCCGATATTTGTGTATTGATTATTGGGTATAATGCAGCTGTTTGCACGGCCTTATCTTTATGGCCGTCCTTTTAATATAGAAGGGAGAGCCGACACGTCGTTTACACCGACTGTCACAACTGAATTATCGCGAATATCCTCCGTCTAATTGATTTTAAATCCCGATCCGCACCGAGCCCGCGGGGGCAAAAAACCGTTTAATCCGGTCTAACGGGGAGAACGGACAATCAATCACTCTCGCTACCGAACACAAAAGTGTTGTCAAATAAGCGCGGCCATAAATCTGCCCCGTGATAAATTTCTCTGTCTACAGCATTTGACTCGACTCTCGGATCGGCTCGTCTTTGGCTGTCGTCTCGCTGTCCGTCTAATTTGAAAAATGCGCGCCAGCCGGCACTGCCGCAGAATGCGAAAATATGGCCTCCCTGCCATGGCCGCGGCCGACCCGTCACGGGAAAAACTGTCGGGCCAGAATTAGGAATCCGAAAAATATTTGGCGGCGCGTCCAATGTTTTGCTTTGCAGCTCGCTTCGTGGGGTGTAATTTAGTAGATTTATGTACTTGTGTGGTTGTTTTATGAAAAAACCTCGTGTACAGGGCGGTCACGCGGAATTTGACGCTCCTTTTCTCCGTTATTATTCGAGATAAAGAAGAGGAGAATAAAAGTGGAGGTTTTTAAACATTTTTTATCGCGTAACGTTTATCGCATTCCCGAGATATAGGCATTACCATTTAATTATACAGTGTGACCCTTCTTTCTTTCAAATCATTTTAAAAATGTATTTTGTGGCCGATTTCGTTTTATTTTTGTAAGGTCGAGCTTAAAAAATTCAAATGCATTTCATAACGATTTAATTTATCATTTTTTGTTTTTCTTAAACGGAATAAGTAAGCAACCTATAAAACAAACAAATAAATTGTTCTCTTAATATTTTTATTTGGGTTGAAAATTATACAATATTTTCTAATTTTAATGGATGAATAATAAAAAAATACAAATATTCATACAAACTGTGAACATACGAGGGTGGTCTGAAAACTTTCCGACCTAACAAAGATACAAGACATTTTTTCAGAAAATTTTTTTTTATTTTTCAACATAGTCTCCTTGTAACTCTACACACTTTTCCCAGCGATGCTCCCATCTCTGTAACCCGTCCAAATAGTAGTCGGCGTTTTTCTCTGCAAAATAACGAGCGTTCAAATAAAAACGTAGTCGAAGTTGGCTCTGACACATTGGACGTAGGGAGTAGCTTATAGCGACCAACTTAACCTCATTTCTCAACGAGCTGTATAGCAGCTGTCAGTTTCAATAACGTTAATGACTATATAACTTTATTTTAAAGAATAATCGTGATAACAATAACAAACAATTAAAGGAGCTGCGGAAAGTGTCCCCCTCCTTGTTATAACAATAAATTAAAGCAGCTGCTGAAAGTGTCCCCCTCCTTGTTCCAAGCACTTTTCACACCTGTTCCTCAAAGAATTAAAGACATTTTCTAAGATGCTCGGGGTATTGTTAATTTCACGAATCTTGTCTATAAGTCGAGCCTGCAGATGGTTTAAATCAGGAATAGGCAGTTCAAAAATAGTGTTTTTAAGGTAAGGCCACAAAAAGAAATCACACGGCGTAATATCACATGACCTCGGTGGAAATTCATGTTCAGCATTGAGACTTATTAGTCGATTTTGGAAAACTTCCCTCAACATATTCATCGTCTCGCCTGCCGTATGTGCCCTTGCGCCATCTTGTTGAAAGTAAAAGTTTGTAATTTCGTTTTCTTCCAGCTGGTTAACAAAAGGAGCGATAATTTCTTCTCTATACCTTTGCGCAGTAAGAGTACCATTAAAAAAAATAGGTCCATAAATCCTCCTTCGATTGAGAGCACACCAAACTCCAATTTTTTGAGCGTGTAGAGGGCCCTCGACAAAAAAGTTATCTGGTTTTTCAGAAGACCACATTCTCATATTCTGTGAGTTTACGTAACCACTTAAATGAAACCAGGCTTCATCAGAAAAAAAGGTGATATTATGAAGTTCACCGTAGTTGTTTAAAAACCATTCACAAAATACAGCCCGTCGCGGAAAATCAACTTCATGAAGTTCTTGCTGACAAGTTAAACGATAGGAGAACAAACGCAAATCTTTTTTTAACACTGTGTGGCAGGTACCGACTGATACTCCCACCATTTGTGATAAAACACGTACAGAAGTTCTTGGCGCATTTTCCATTATTTGTTGGACATTTTCTTTTAATTCTTCAGTCCGCTTTTTAGGTCGGCCGCTTCCTTCTTTTCTTGTTACACTGCCCGTTTCACGAAAAACATTAACACAACGCTGAACTGCACTTTGAAAAATTTTGTACTCAACAACGCCGGGAAATTGATTTTGAAATTCTATGAAACATTCCTCAATAGAATACTTCCATATTCCATCAATCTTGCGTCCATTTCTAAAGTAGGACTCTATGATAAACACTTTTTGTTCTTGAGAAAACACCATTTTAAACGCTTTTTAAAACGAAAATATTCAAATTGATAGCGGCGATATAGCGCTTTGACAGATGACGTTTAAGTTCATTTGCTATACGCTACGCCCTACGTCCAAATTTTCAGAACCAACTTGACCACGTTTTTATTTGAACGCTCGTTAATTGTTCACGAAGGTGATTGCCTCTTCATTTGACGAAAATCTCTGTCTTCCGAGCGGAATTTTTAGATGAGGGAACAAACAGAAGTCGCTTGGGGCTAGATCTGGTGAGTAAGGCAGATGGTCGAGCAGTTCAAACTGTAATTCGTGGATTTTCGCCATGGCAACCGCTGAGGTGTGAGACGGTGCGTTGTCTTGGTGAAACAGGATTTTCTTTTTCTGCGAATGTGGCCTTTTTCCGCAAGTTCTGCCTTCAGCTTGTCAAGTAATGATGCGTAGTATGCTCCTGTAATGGTTTTTCCTTTTCGAAGATAATCGATTAAAATAACTCCATGACTATCCCAGAAAACAGTCGCCATCACTTTCCCAGCCGAAAAAACAGTTTTTGCTTTTCTTGGAACCGGTTCCCCCTTTGCAGTCCACTGTTTAGACTATATTTTTGTTTCGGGAGTATAATGGTGTATCCAAGTTTCATCTACAGTAATTAATCGGCGCCAAAACTCGGATTTATTTCGCCTAAACTGCGCCAACAGAGCGTTGGAAATATTCATTCGATCACGTTTTTAGTCTAACGTGAGCAAACGCGGCACCCAACGCGCGGACAGCTTTCTCATATTTAAATTTTGATTTAATATGTGACAAACACGTTCTTTTGACATGTTCATAACCTCTGCTATCTCTCTCACTTTAATTCGGCGGTCGTCTAGCACCAATTGGTGAACTTTGGCGATGTTTTCGTCGGTAGTTGCAGTTTTTGGACGTCCTGAACGTTCATCGTCTCCCAAGCTCTTACTGCCAATTCATCTTTGATTTGCGTAAGCATATTCCCTTTCAAAAACAAATATTTAATGACAATTCGATACTCGATTTTGTCCATTTTCATAAAAAACACTCACATCAACTCACTCAAACGACTGTTACATAACAACTGCGCGTCCTAAATGGCTGAAACTTTGGTGAGTAACTGTCAACAGATGAACAACGAAATTCACTAGCTTTTATTTACGAGTGCTGCCATCTTCATGTTGAGGTCGGAAACTTTTCAGACCACCCTCGTACTATTAAGAATGTTGAACACGTATAAAAACATCTAGCATTAAAATTTAACGAGTTTCATAGGCGTTCCTAAACAAGTTTTCCGCTAAATGTAAAAAATTATAATAATTTGTATACAGGGTGAGCCACCAGTAGGTGGATAGGGACCAAACGGCAAATGCTATAGAAACCTGTTTAGGTGGGTATGTGTAGGTTGCTTACGGCTAGATTTTAAAAATATTTTGAAATATACAGGGTGTCCAGGAAAAGCGTACCATATCAAAGTTATGTATTTTTAAATGGAACAGCCTGTATTTTACTCGAGTTTTGCTGCATTTTTGAAAGCACCGTAAAAAATAGGTGAACTTTTATTAAAAGGTCCTGCATGCCTGGGACTTACTGTTTGTGAGATATTTCAATTTTAGTGAAAATGCAGGCTTAGCGTAGAAATCTAATATTTGTATTTTAGATCCTTGAAGTTATAAATTATTATATTTGTTCTCACTTAGTATTGTACAGAATGTTCAAAAAACTGGTGAATACTTCCCTCAACTTTAAACAACTTGGTTATTTTAAATGGGACACCCAGTATATTTTTACTTTGGAAGTTAGGAAATTTAAAACTCTTTCAAACTGTGTATACCTATCTCTAACGGTATTGGAGATATTTTTGTAAGATGTATCCACGAGTCTTTATCGAGGTCTTTATTGAATTGGTAAATCGTCAATCATGACAATATTGAAGTAAGTTTTCTAATAAAAAATATTATTTTGTAAGCAGAATAATTATAAAAAGTTATTAATTTTGTATAAATATGTATGTTTGTTGTACGTAACTGAATTAAATTAATTAGAAGCAACATGGTAAATATTTATTAAAGGAAATTTTACTTTTAGAAGAAACAAAGAAAAATTTTAATTGATGATCGAATTGATAACCATTCTCTTGAATGCAGCATCTTATTCTATCTTCAAATGATATTGTCACATCCTTAGAATATCTGGGGTGATTTGGGCAAGTACATCTCTAATAGCTGTTTTACATTGACAATTTATTGATCAATTAATTCATGAAGTCGCTTCATCAAGAAATTGGACAAGTGTAATGCACCAAATCAGCTGTCAAATAACTACATCAATTTATTCATGAAGTTCTTGACGAATTATCACGCATGTTCTAATTTTCGTCAATTTCTTCGTGAAGTTCGGAAGTACCAACCCAACAGATTTCCAGCCTCCGATCAGTAATGAGGTTATGTTATTGGAATATGTAAATAATTGTGTGGCGTCGTGCTAGTTTTCCATTGTTTTTACTGATTTGTTACCTACTAATATTTATATAATAGGTGTCAAAACGGTACCGCTGTTGTATCACTACAATTATGAGTGGAAAGGTGACATTTTTGAAATTTATTTGTTTCTTTGATTCATTGGTAGAACTGATTCATACGTCAAAAAACTTGACAAAGTCTGTAGCAGTGTAAAACCACACTGTTTACCAATAAATTCGTGAATTAATTCATGAAGAACTTCGTCAATTTATTCATCAATAAGTTGTCAATAATCCTTTTCTTCATATCATCGCAAGTAGTAGGTGGAACACTGTGTACAAGATTTTTTATATACAATTGCATTATAAACAAATTAGGGTTTTTTTTGCACAGCGTGGCGATTTATCAACAATTGTCCGATTTAAATTCTGAAAACGGCATCTGAAAGTAGAAACAAAATCTCCAATTTATATATCTAGGATTTTCACCTGGATGATCGGAAATATGCTAAAAATGCCCTTGAAAGTCTCCCGAAACGATCGAAAGTACGCTCGAGCCAGAGTCGGGTAGCGGTAGTGGGGGAAGCAGCGATTGTTTTTACAGCTCCAAATTTGACGGTTATGAATTTTTGAAGAAAAGTCCATTTTAGAGATTTTTCCGGATTTTCTCTGTAAAAAATGAACCCATCGGGTCGTACAAAAAAAACATTTTATAGGTTTTTTTATTCTCTACAAAAATCCTACTGAGAGTAAGACGATTCCATAATTATTTTTCGAGATATTATAAAAAAAACAAAAATATGTCATTTTTTGCAGTTTTTGTTGTTTAGAACAAAATTGTTCACGACTTTACTGGGGAAATCACTTAGGTTTTCATTTACTAAGTAGTTTTCAAAAGGAAATACATACATGAAATTTGCTGTAATATTTAAGTGTAAAAACAACCTCTTTTTTCGCTCTATTGTTTGGTCTATTAATGGTTTCAAACGGGTTGGAGTTAAGAAAATAAAATTATTTGGGCGATATCTTGGAGACAAACTTTTTTTTTAATTATATCTAGCACATTAGCTTTAATTTCTAAATGCTAAATTTGAATTTTATATTATATTCTTGATTGTCAGGCGATTTTAAACAAAATAGATGTTACTTAAGTTATAGTTATATATTTTTTTATATCTTTATTCAAAATAGTCTTTAAATCTTGTAATAAAATTATACTACATAAACTATATTCCTCTCTTCCATTTAGTTTAATGAATGACTTCCATACTAAATGGGGGAATTCACATTTGACCCAAGTGTAATTTTTCAAACTGCTGGTACACGAACAGACGCGGGTATAATTTTCTCCACTACATGGAGTCGTTTTAAGTAATATATCACCTCGTTGGCTCAAGATGAAGAGATGTGTTGCGCAAATCGGCAAGTAATGGGGCGCGCTCACATTAAAGTTGATATAGGGGCAAATATTTAAGAAATATATGGGTATAATGTACGTAGAACATACTTTAAGTTAGGCGTCTTGTATCGACCCTCACACACGGTCGTTGAAAGGGTGAAGAAGAGGAAAAAGGACCGTTGATTTTTCATAGGATTTACGTGAAATACTGGTATCCCGCCGTATTATTTACAAAATACTGGGTCGCTGATATGATGGAAACGGTCAATTATCTCCTAAAGTAAGATAACTATCGAAAAATCATAAAACACAAACAATAAAGAAGTATACAGGATCAGTCAAAATGTCGTGACGAAACAAAGTTGCTTTTTCTTTAATGGAACACCCTCTATTTCAATTCTTCTCGAAACTCTAAACAAAATTCATATAGCACATCATGTACCTAAACTTAACCATTTTCGAGATATCGAACTCTGAAAGTAATATTTTGCTACTCTCAAATTTATGAAAGAAAGGGCCCTAAATTATGGATATTTATTTTGAAAATAACACAATGTGGAGGATGTGGATATGATTTAATGTTTCATTAGTTTCTTACAGAAAATAATTGTTTCATCATGACTTTTTGACTGATGCTGTATACTTAATTTTTCTTTATTGTAACAGATTTTAAATAACCCTAACGTTTGTGTCTATGATTTTTCGATAGCTGTAGCGACCATGTTGACACATTTCTGAAAATTTATGTATTAGAGCTATTCTACTTGCAAGGCATATTACTGGCCGTTGTTGGCCCTGCCAACTTAGCAACACAATAACACAGAATTGACTCAGTTAATAAAAACGATGTTGTAACATCATACCACGCGTTAAAGGCTAGCCTACATACTTGTCTGGGTATCATCGACATAACACATCCTTCATATTGCTTTACTTAAGGGTTGTGTTTTTTTTTAGACAAAAAAATCACGCTTTTGGTACCTAAGACAATGATAGAACAAGAAAACCATCTAAAAACTATAAAAATGTTGAAATACGAGGATTCCTTTAATTTTTTGCTGTGAAAGATCACGGAAAACATGGGCACCCATGTAAACATCGGAATGTATATCTCCTGTTTTGTCGAGAATTTTGGTTACAAATACTCAATAATTATTAATAATTCATGTGTTAATAGTTTCATAACACCATTCTACGG
Source organism: Anoplophora glabripennis (assembly GCF_000390285.2). Taxonomy (NCBI): domain Eukaryota; kingdom Metazoa; phylum Arthropoda; class Insecta; order Coleoptera; family Cerambycidae; genus Anoplophora; species Anoplophora glabripennis. Next base: position 2,056,357 of record NW_019416478.1, on the reverse strand, counting down.
GGTGTGATTGTGTTTATAGTACCGTACGCGATTTTCGGTATATTCAACAGTCTTGTAAAGTTCATGAAATGTAATTATAAACCTAAGAAGTAAAAATATTTTTTCAACCTTATTCTGAATGTATGACGTCTTAAACTTGTTTAGATTTTCTAAAATCCTCCTCAATATACAGCTATATTTTTAAATTCATTGAAAATTGCGCATAAAAATGTCCCTCTTAAGAGACGTTGGAAAAGAAAGAATACTTAAATATAGACAGAGTATTTCTTTTTAACCCCAATAATGTGCCACATTTAACTGTCAGGAGCTAAATTAGTACTTCGTTCTTATAAATTCCACGAAATTAATGTACTTAAGGAGGTATATCGGGATCCGAGGGAAGTGAGGAGCGCAGGGGGGGCCCTATGCTTTTCTTATGGGACTAAAGCCCGCTGCCAATTTGAAAAAATTAAATTCTATTGAAATTATTTGCGATAAACATTATCTATATACCAAAGAAATCTACTCATATGCACATAGCATACATATTGACTAATTAACAACATAAAAATATATTTAAGTAGTTTTAAATTATATTTAATGAACGCATAAAGACTAATTGACTAGCAGTTGTACACACTGCAAACCTACAGACCTCGGACATCGGAGATATTGCGCGTCAAATTCGAGTAAAGATACGTACGCGTTCAAAAATGTATTGTGTATAAACTATGTACAATATAATTATTATATATAGCAAATATATCGTATTATCCTCGCGAAGATTTGTATCCTTTATTTACAATCCGTAAATCATGTGAACTGGTAAAACAACGAGAATTATGTTAATTTAGTTCTAAAGAAATGAAATGACACTCGCGCCCATCTCTCGTCCAAGTCAAAGAAAATGTTGGATGCAATTTTGAAGGTTCTGTGATAGAAATTACATTATTACTCACTGTT
>NW_019416478.1:2040816-2054208 GCF_000390285.2 Anoplophora glabripennis | reverse complement strand
TATTCCTGATTTAAACCATCTGCAGGCTCGACTTATAGACAAGATTCGTGAAATTAACAATACCCCGAGCATCTTAGAAAATGTCTTTAATTCTTTGAGGAACAGGTGTGAAAAGTGCTTGGAACAAGGAGGGGGACACTTTCAGCAGCTGCTTTAATTTATTGTTATAACAAGGAGGGGGACACTTTCCGCAGCTCCTTTAATTGTTTGTTATTGTTATCACGATTATTCTTTAAAATAAAGTTATATAGTCATTAACGTTATTGAAACTGACAGCTGCTATACAGCTTGTTGAGAAATGAGGTTAAGTTGATCGCTATAAGCTACTCCCTACGTCCAATGTGTCAGAGCCAACTTCGACCACGTTTTTATTTGAACGCTCGTTATATTAAAAGGATTTATCAACTGTAATTTTTATTCCAATAAATATATCACAGCTTCCTAATCTTTTTTAATTGATCTAGTTTTTTAAAAACATTACAAAAATCTGTTGTGGATAATTTATTGTTGATAACAATGTATATGGGATTTAGGAAAAATGTATATGTTTGAAATCAATTTCGTTTTTATCAAGTCTCAAATGTATTCCCTCCTTGCGTTAATTAATCCTCAAGTCGGGCAGAAATGCATTTATTGGTTTCTGTTTCTAATTAATACAGTTGTACTATGTTCAAAACTTATATTAGTTTTACATCAAAAATAAGATAATACTGTGTACTATCAAAGGAAAAGTTTTGTTTCACAATTTCTACATTTTTTCTCAGTTATGGGCAAAAAAGAGCCGCACCGCCCATCTTCGCCATATAAACCTACGTTAAAATGAACAACTTTCAACAATATCTCAAAATCTAGATTAAAAAAATTTCAAAAAAATATGTCGCACAGAGGGAACACTGGGTAATCCTTACGCTATATAAATTTCAAGTACATCTGTGCATTTGAGTAAACCCGATATACCTCCTTAACCCTATAATTTTCTTATAAAAGCCAAAGCAACTCAGAATTGTTATATTGACACGCAATCAGTTGTCAGATAGATCTAAAAATATCAAGAATAACTTACTAAAAAAACTTTTAACGTTTCAGTTTCAATTTTTTAAATGACCTAAGTTTATCCAACCCAAAGATTTTTTACAATTAATTTATATCAGATTGGATACAGTCCATTGCCGTTGGCAAAAACGCCAATTCATATATGTTCGTGACGTCACATCCAGTCTGCCTTTAGCTTAAGAATATTCTTTTTGTTCTGTCAAATTGCCACACGAGCTATTGAACTAAAAATACACGTAAACGTGCTTAAGGCGCGTACAGACTTTGCGGCAACATTTGGTCATTGTCGAAGTATGCCTAATAAGGGCGCATTCGGGCATAATGGCAGATGTGGGTCAACGTTGACCATGTGTGGTTTGGCACATCCTGTGATGTTAATTCAGACGAAAGTCACGTTTCACCGACACAGGTTAGCATTGGTTAGCAGCACGAACGCCTGTAGCTTAGCGTCGATGTTAGGCATTATCAGTAATGGTATATCGGGTCGGCCATTCACTGCTGGATTTAAATAATAGGGTGGTTGATGTACACTTCTTTTTCGGAAGATGAAGATTTGAATAAATATTTAACACGTGTTGTTAAAATAATCCGTTTCGTATTACTGTGTTGGGTGGTGTAATTTGTGGATATTTACGCATTAGGACCAATTTTCTATGCTGTTAAGTTGGCAGTGCCGACAACGACCAATAGTAGCAGCTGGTCGTTTAAGCGTAAAACTACAGTACACTGGACTTAATAATTCCAACGCAAATATTTTTATTGACGAATCGTATGCTGAAATTTTTTATTTAATCGTAGAATCGGTTATATACAGGGTTACAATTTTTTAATTGTCCAGTACAGGTATCTTTCTTATTTTGAGAGACAGAAATGATCAACAAAAATATGCAGAGTTTTAGGCCGATCATGAATTCGTTTTTAAATTTAGACAACTCCGAATGGTTCCAAAGATATTCGAATTAATCCGATTTTGTGCTATTTCTTTTTTTGGTCGTACATATTTAATTTGTTTTTAAAAATTTTAGGACAATAAGGTATAGTCTGATAGAAAATGATGTAAGGAATCGATTTTTGTTCTCAGTATTAACGTATCTCCAAAAATGTCAGATGAGCGGTAATAACTTTTGTTTTTGTTATGGACGCCATATTATACGTTTTCCTCATTAGAAGAAAAGGGATATTCTCTAGAACGATGTATAATTTTTGGGATTTTCATAAATAAATTTTCAACGTTGAATATACATAGTTATAATTTTAATAAAAAAAATGAAGTAGCCAAATGAAACATTTGATTTTTTCTATAAATTAATTTAATGTGTCTTATTTTTATTACTTTTTAACTCGGCAAACGTTTCACATGGTTACTTGACTTTTTTTGTGAAAATTATAATTATATTCAATATTTTGGTTATTTTTTTATGAAAACCCCATAAATTATACACTGTTGTAAAAAGAAATTCCCATTTTTTATAATTAGACAAAAATTCAATATCACGTCCATAACAATACTTAACAAAAATTAATTGCCGCTCAACACACATTTTACATTGATTCCGTCAGCAAAAATCGATTCCTCGCACCATTCAATATGCATACTTTTGTCCTAAAATTTTATAAAACATGTGAAATATGACTAAAGAAAGAAATAGCATATTCGAAATTTTCTAAACTTAAATCGGCATAAAATTCTGCATATTTTTGCTCATTTAACCGTTTCTGTTTCTCTTAAAATAAGAAAGATGCCTGTTTTGGATAATTAAAAAGTTGTTACAGTTGCAGAAAATATAGTTCTAATAGGCTCAAAAAGTTTGGAACCCCCCATATATCTCAGAAAATACTGCTCAGACAAAAAAATTATTACAACAAAATTTGCAGGGTTTTGAGTTACATTGACTATGACCTTGAAGGTCATTTGGAGGTCAAGTTGAAAATTTTAAATGGAACCGTATACTTTTGACCCCGGAAATGGGAAAAAAGGAAATTGTTACTTTCGAATATGACCTTGATCATGACCTCCAAGATCATTTAGAGGTCAAGTTGATAATTTTAAATGGAACCGTATACTTTTGATTCCGGAAATGAGAAGAGCGAGGAATATCGAGTCATTTATTAAAAATCGATTTGACCTGTAAACGACCTTGAAGGGTATGGTCAAGGTCATATCCGAACGTATAAATTTACATTTTTTCCATGTCCGGGGTCAAAAATATAGGGTTCCATTTAAAATTCTCAACTTGACCTCTAAATGACCTTCAAGGTCAATGTTGGATTGCTCACTCAAAACCCTGCAACTTTTGTCCTAATCATTTTTTTGTTTGAGTAGTATTTTCTGAGGTAGAGGGGGGTTCCAAATTTTTTGAAAACCCTGTTATTATAATGTTTTACCTTTAGCAGAAAACTTTATTAGGGATGCCTATCAAACTCATTAAATTTTATTGCTAGGCGTTTTTATACATGTTCAACTGACTTCGGAAAGACTATACCACAAACTATATTATTCAGTGCGGTAATTTTAAATTAAATATTTTACAGCCAACTGTCTATTATAAAATTTTCATTTTAATACCCTTATACAGATCAGGATGTGCATCGTAACATTATTTTTTTATTCAAAAACTATTACGAAAAAATTAGAAAATTTCAAATAAATCAAGCTGTGTGAAAATACATATTAGCAACATAAAATAGTTTTCCCTCTTTTCTATACCCCCTATTAGTATACAGGGTGTCCCAGAATATGTGGGCACTCTGGGATTTATACAGGGAACATTAACATAACAAGTTCCCATAAAAATTTTTCCTATAGTAGGATCGTATTCGATGCAAAGTAGAGCAAAAAGTTGTCGATCTTTTATCAAAGGAAAATCGTGTCATCATTTTTAGGAGGCGTAAGATAAATCATTTCAAATTTAAAATGAAATTCAATGTAAAATCTGAAATACCGCTGCATACGCACTGTGTTCTGGTAGTAGCTGTAGTCGCCCAGGTGCATCGAATGTACGAACTGGTCGGTTATACGTCAAATACTAACCTGGCGAGCTTTGCCGTCAATTAGAGAGCGCTTCCAAAAAACAAGTAAACAACAGTGGCGCGTACAGAGGTAAAATGTAGTACATATGTGGAATTTAGGAAACAAATTGGTTTTATAATAAATTACATTTAAAATAAATAGTTTATGAGAATAAAGGAATTTTTGTAGGAACAAGGAAGCCAGACCTGAACTGATCCCCTCGTCCCTTCATAATGTATAAAGAAATTATTCAATTTGTAAAACCCTTAAAAGCGTACTTCATTGGTTCCCTTGACAGGCAATGATTTAGTACTTTGCATTGAATATGATCCTACTATAGTGGGGCCCCTAAACGACGCCCCTGAAAATCAATTTTTTTCTTTTAAAATACTTAAAATACTTTGTGTAATTTAATTATTTTCAATACGATGGTCAACAGATAAGACTTTTAGATAGACATAGAAAGAATTTCACAAAATATTTTAAGTTATTAAAAAAAATCGATTTTCAGAGGCGGAAAATTTTTATAGGAACTTATCATGTTATTTTAACATCTCCTCCGAGAAATTGCCCGCATATTGTGGGACACCCTGTATACTGTATAAAAAATGAAGGACGACCTTATATAAAAAAAATCTGATGTGTGCTGTGGTTCTGTCACTTCTCTACTAAATTAACATCTATCCTCACCCCAAAATATATGTAAATAGTCGTATTTTCTAAGAACGTCAGGACCCCATAAATTAAAAATAATCATTATAGTTGTCCTGGCCCTGTTCTACATCAGTTAGGGCCATTATCACGGTTACAATTGTCGGTGGCATCGGTTAACGCATAACACGACACCCCGCTCTTGACTTTGATTGATGCTCTTCAGCGGGGCTCCTTTTATCCGACGTGCCCCGTATAAAGACAGGTAGACAGGTCTAATAAATAACCGCAGTCGCCAGGTACGCTCGCCCTCCTCTCGGTTCTCGGTGCCGTAACTGGCAATCAACACACAACCGGGTGGAGCTCAAGGTGCAGACGGCACCCAGCTCTTTGTTGGCGAAGATCTATTGTTTCATTAGAGCCGATCGCATTTGTCTTGGCGTCGGCTTGATGAGGTGTAACCAATTCGGGCGCGCCGTGGAGATAGAGCGTTTTTGCCGGATTGGGGCGACTTTTCTTGATGATGTAAGGAAAGTCGATGGCGAGGGGTGAGGGGTGTGATTACCGTTCATTTGTTTCGTCGTGTTTTGACAGATAAATTGGTGGTTTTACGTCTTGGGAAGATGTGTACGGTGTTAGCGCTTAGAGGACCAAAATTTCCGTAAAAATGTTGAGTTAAGGGGGATCGAGCGCTACGAAAAAATGCGGCCAATTTCTTATTATTGAGGTACAGGGTGTCTCACAGTGACGGCCCATTAGAATTATTTCAGACTATTTCGATTTGAATTTTGAAAATTTGGGATACCAGGTTTTCGTGCATGCCCTTCTCAACTAAGATAATGGCGTCCACGTGCCACTTCCGGTTATAAAGGAAGTCGCCATTAACTTTTTTATATGGAACACCCTATATATTATTGCAATTTTGGATTCTACGTGCAGTGTTTACTGCTCCTTGAATCCTTTGAAAAGCTTGAAAACTCCTTAAATGGATTTAATCTAGTTGAAATACTTGAAATCTCCTTGAATCGAACTAATGATCCTTGAAAAATTTTTTCGCGATCGTTTTATTTAATTACAATTTTTAATGAATTTAATTTTTTTTCTCCTTATGTTATGTTGAATCCGAAAATTGCTAAAATTCGGATTCAACTGGCTTTAGAAGTTTTAGTCGAGCATAACCACTTTGGTGAACTTATTACTGAAGAAATTGAAAAGGATTACCTTAAATTTATAGAAAATGACGCTGTAAAAAAAGAATTATTAAAATAACTAAACCAATGATTGCTGCTTTTAAATATTCTTCTGCAAATCGAAAACAAGCTCTACAAGACAAAAGAGAAAATGAAAGTGAAGTGAAAAAAAAGAAAAAGAATACTGTTTGAAGAAGCAGCAGATTTAAAATTGAGAAAAAAAGGAATTAGAAATGATAATAAGTGAAAATCAGAAAACTGTAGTACATTATGACCAAAAAATTAAAGTTAGAGTTAGATGAACAATTAAAAAATGATTCTTATTTTAGAAAGAGAAAAGTGTTTACACTATAAAAATTTACCTCCTTGAAAATGAATTAAAATCAACCCTTGAACACCTTGAGAACTCCTTGAATCCGAAAATAAAAATTTAGTAGACACTGTACGTGATATTTTAGGTGGACTTTTATGAATTTTCTCTATTTCTAAAATTAACCGTTTTCTAGATACTTAATTTTTTATTTTTTTTATTCAAAAAATAGTAGATAACTTAAAATCTAGAAGAGATAGGTATAGGGAACCCTGATACCGTTCGAAAGAGAATAAAATTGTGTTTCAGAATATAGAAAAACATACAGGGTGTTCCATTTAAAAAAACCGACATATGAAGGTTTGAAGTTAACTAAACTCGGCATTAAATTTCTAGCACCCTGTATGCAATTAAGCCACTATGGATGGAAAGCTTAGGGGTCTAGTTATCCCCCCCCCCCTATAAATGTTGTTGCTTTATCTTTCTTACTATAAAATCGAGGGGGTAACCACTCTCCGCAATACGTGTAGAAATTTATTGGAAATCGCTCGCAATCCATCGCAATCACCGCAATCACGTGGAAATCACCCGAAATCGCGCGGCTTTGACAGGAAATCGCAGAAATCGCCCGCAATCATGTCCGCAATCTCGCAATCTACTCCGCAATCATCGAAATAGTCGAAATTACCTTACAAGGGACTGTGGTGGGGAGTTGTAATTCTCATTTAGCAGACGGTGAAACGTTGTTTAGGCATCATAAAAAGCATAAAAAGTATTGCACATATAACATATAAGTGAAATAAAACAATGTGTTTTGCGCTGCTGTTTGGAAAGACGTAATGTCAGTTACCTTTAATTTGTGATTTAAATACTTACTCGTGGAAGTAATAGTATTAAAAAGAGTACCCAGAAAATAAAAATCGCAGCTAAACTGAAGTAATCATATTTCAGTTTTTTGCAGTGATATACAAGGTTTGTAGAAAAATGTAAATTTTACTCAAGAATGTAAAGTGCCTTTATTTTTTACAATATAGACAATCGTTATTAAGACAAGTTGATCCAAATAGAAAACTACGATCAGATATCCAATATTACTCATCTATCATTAAAATCATCAACTTCTGTAATATTTTTTGTCAGACCTTTTTAATGTGTCGAAATTATGTGCAAAGGTTTCTTCAATTTAAAAAGCTTTGTTTTTTACTGATAACCCATAAAATCTTTCATATCAGTTTAGAAACACTATATATTTTATCTTCATAGATTATTATTATATGCCTATATGTAGTTTATTTAAAGGAGTAATTTTCGATAAGTCCCTCAACTCAGGTATCTATCTACTTAATATGTATTTCAACTCCAGAAATCCTTGGTAATTATACTGATTCCGAAGGAAATCACTGGAAATCGTGGTGATTTCTCTGGAAATCGTGGTGATTGCGAGGCAATCTCTGGAAATCGTTATAATTTTAAAGCAATCGCTGGCAATCGTACCGATTTCGAGGAAATCCCAGGAAATCATAGGATTTCCGCAATACGTGTACATTTTTTGGTAGAGTGGTTACCCCCTCGTATAAAATACACATGGTTTGAAGTTAGTCATTAAACATTGATACTTCTATTAAACATTGGTATTTCTTTTGCTTCTTAAACAATAACACAATTCTAAGTTAAATAGAATTCCTTCAACTTCCACCCGAAGCGACTTTAATTTTATTTTGGGCATCCAACTGACTTCCTTTCGCTTTGCTTTCCTCATTACAATTTGTTATTATAAACTAGATTGCTACGTTAAAATTCGGAATTCATCGTCGTTCATCATTACGTCCATGCGAAAGATGTGTAAACTGCAAATTTTGTTTGATGTTTAATTTTAGCACGTGTAAAAAATATTCAGAAGGAAATATTTTCAAGGCGCTCATTATGTTGCTTGTGAAATAATTTAACTGATCAAATTGCTAACAGGTGTAAATCATTTTCTCTTTTTATGTTTTTCGAGCTCCCGTCTTGTGTATTTAAAATATTTATCTTCGACGTAAGGACGTTTTATTAAAATGTTATGATACAAAAAGTACCTGGTTTATACCCTGAAAACGACTATATTCGTAGAGGAATTAAAAATTAAAATTAATTAAAATTTAACGTTATGCAATATGTAAGTTTAATATTATAATCGTTTAATGTATGTACGTCATATAAATGTACTATTATCGATTCTAATTAATAATAAACAAATTACTCGGTATTTGTTAATAATTTGTTACGTAAAAATATAAAATACCCAGCCCATAATACTGCAAATAGAATGTGTAATGTTTTAATATGGTAAATATTATACAGGGTCGGAAAGTCCCCATGGTTCGTCAGCCGTTACGTGAGAGCGATAAAGAAAGTAATAGAAATCCGTGCGATAGAGAAAGATGGCTATAATGAAAGTGTCTAATAGTGACCGCCCATTTCGCCCTTCCACAAATAAGATCCACTTCTTATTTGTGGAAGGGCGAAATGGGCGGTGACTATTAGACGCTTTCATTCTAGCCATCTTTCTCTATCTCACGGATTTCTATGACTTTATCGCTCTCACGTAGCGGCCGATGAACCATGGGGACTTTCCGACCCTGTATACACATATTAATTATATTACTGGATATGATTTTGATGTTTCATATTTGGACTATCACAAATAATCATATTGTTAGACTCAATTAGCAAATATAAAGCATACAGGGTGTTTCAATAAACGTGTGCTGTGGTTTGGCGAATAGTGCTTACTCAAAATTAGTGCAAAGCGAAGGCACCTGTTTTTTTTAAACTCCAAAGAGGCTTAATAATTTTCGCGTTTGAACTTGACGTCGTTGTTCACAAAAGCTCCAATTAAAAAAGCTTTCGAAGAAATCCATCAAAGACCGTTGAAGACAAAGTTGAGAATTTAGAAGACTTGGTAAAAGTGTGCACCAGGTAGTCTTCTTTTCCTTTGGGGATCAGTTTTATGAACAAACTGAAGAAGCAGCTAGTCCGAGAAGAAAACCCTGGATTGGCAACTATAAAGTTGAAGTGTTGGTTGACGATACATTTATCCTTTGGCTCCATGGAAATAACATTCCTGAACTATATCAGTGGAATCATTCAGGCATCATCTTCATCTAAGGAGAAGAAAATGGTACCCTGCCGTTTCTGGCTTTTGTTACGAGACAGCACCCTGAAGCACGGCGTTTACAGAAAGCCAATCTTTACGTATAAAATATCTGCACACTGAGTCTTGTTGCTACCTAGCCCAGAAACAAGGTATTGTCAACAGATTAATACATCGAGCACGTGCTATCTACGAACCGGAACACTTGAACAAGGAACTACAATACGTACGATCTGCTTTTAGAGGAAATGGATACACGGACGTGAATATTGAATGGACTATCAGAAGGATCTGTCTTATAGTCAAGGATGTACTAACAGGATGAGTAGCATCTTAAGGAAACACAGTATTCATATCATCTACAGCACATCGAGACGGATTGAATCTACTTCAAGACCCCAATACAGATACCGGACCCGCAGTGGACTTAACTAATATCAAAATTCTACTGAGAGAGAATATTTTGGGCAAAGTTCTTCAAAGAGACTATAGATATTCAGAAGAATTGATATAACTTTATTCGAGACTATAAATCATACGTCAGGGCGCCTTGGAACAGCGCACACAGCAAATCTTAAAACCAGCCAAGTTATATAGTTTCTACTGAAGAAGAGAGCGATATGTTCTTCGAAACGCCAAGCAAAGCGACGACGTGCAACTGGAAAATTGCTGAACCACTACTATATTATAATAGGTATTTTCAGAACGGTATTAGTAATTCAGCACAATTACCAGTGATAGTGGGGGTTAGCTCCTTTTTTAAAGGGTGACTTCTACGCTGTTACAATTAAACTGTTAACGAAAAAATAATGTTTTAAAAATTATTAACAATAACTAAATAAGCAATGTTCTAGTCTATTCGACGTGTAAAATGAGGTGAAAAAAATCGGAAATTTGCATTTCAATTCACTTTATTTCTAGATTATATGATATAAATTCAGTCACACTTTTGCCCACACTAAAGTCACACTAGTGCGAATTCGCACCGATCGGACTATTCAGACTCTAGTTTGGCCGACAATAACAGGCCAGCTGTGGTACGGCTCGATTGTTTGGGCTATCGAAGAAATTATCGTGGTGGGGGAACCCTCGCCAACCTGAGAAATGCCAGCTATTAAAAAAAAACGGTGGTGCGATTTCGCACTAGTGTGACCTTTCAGGATTAAGTGTTTAAAAAGAATTATTGCATAATAATAGTGGTTTTAAGGTTTTCACAGCCCATGCTAATATTTAAAGTACTCTGGTTTTTCGGGTTGTTATTCCTCAGGTAGAAAACACTTAACTGTCCTTGTTATTCTCATGCTAAGCTCTGTGGTGGCGGACCAGTTATTAGAACTCCTAGACCCGCCCTGATGTTCATTTCGGTTCTTATTGGGTCTACGAACGTAAATAAGTCAAATAAGAAAAGGCATAATTTTTTAAGGAAAAGAACACAGTTATGCTTGTAGCCTGATGATTCGAAAACTTTCAAAATGTTTATTTTTTCGTTCACGTCATGTTTTACCGGGTGAGGCATTTATCTTGAGACAAAATAATATCTCGGTTGGACTCGATTATTTCGAAAAAAAGTTCCCGACAAAAATTGTAGGACACCGAGGGGGGCATTGAAAGGTCCATATTACGACTTCCGGTTTAGACCGGAAGTGATATTTTTAGACCGGAAGTTGATTTTTTAAATGGAAACCCATTTTTTTCCACGGATTTCAATTGAAAAACGAAAAAAAATACTATTTGTTCATATTACTTTTCGATATAACTCATATTTTGGCCATAAAAAAAAACAAGAATGTTGAGACAACGGAGTACCATATTGGGAGCACTTAAACAAAAATGTTTCATACACAAGGGAGCTATGACATGACCTTGAAAGTGACCTTGACTTCAAGGTCGTTTGAAGATCAAATTCAAAATTTTAAATGGGATCCTCTTTTTGAAAATTACAAGAGCGGGAAGTTTTACCTTTAACCTCAAGATTAAAAAACTACTACACCCACGTCGTTATACCTGAGTAGTACTAAGAGTAGTTAATAATTATATAGTGTTTCGACCTTAAAATGACCTTGATATCTGATCTTGTTCTTGAGGTTAAGTTCATATTTTACTGTAAAACTACCTGCTCTTGTAATTTCCAAGGTCAAAAAAGACGGTCTCATTTAAAATTTTGAATTTGATCTTCAAACGGCCTTGAAGTCGAGCTCAAGGTCATTTTCAAGGTCACGTAACCCGTTCACCCTACAACTTGTATGAAATATTTTATTAAAAAATATGGTCCAAACAAGGTACTCCGTTGTCTCAAGATCCTTGTTTGTTTTGTTTTTATGGCCATTTTATTGCCAAAATATGGGTTAAATCGGTCTAGACCGGAAGTCGTAATATGGACCTTTCAGTGGCCCTCTTGGTGCCTTACAATTTTTCTCTGAAACTTTTTTCGAAATAATCGAGTTCAACCGAGATATTACTTTGTCTCAAAATAAATGCCCCACCCAGTATATAAACTTCGTTAAGAATTAGTTACTTCCTTGTGTTGACTTGCCAGAAAATATTTTGAAGAACTAATTTCTGTTATAAAAAAAATAGAAACTATTATACACTGTGCAATGTTGTTCACATAAAAAAATAGTAATAGAAAATTTTACGATATTTGGAAAATAGCGTAGGCATAGAGCACGCGTTGTTGAACGGGCCTAGATTTATACAAACTTGTTTTACTTATTTCTGCCTGAGAAATGTCTCTTTAGAAGGGAACGCCCAGTAGAAGCTTGACAAATTTCGATATATCACGCCAATAGCGTAATCAACTTCGGCACAATTTAAATGAAAAGTAGCGCAATTGCATATTCCAGGTCAAAGATCCTACACACATTGCACTTGAAACGTCGGTGGTGAAACTAGATAATTTCAGTTTTTTGTAGCTCCAACGAAAATAATTACCCTTTTAATGGATACGGTGGACTAGGGACTAGGCAGTTCTACGTGTAACAGCTCGTTAGTGACTGTGTTCCATAAAATTAGCTCTAGCTCGCGCATTCCTCAGCTTGACGCGCCACTAACCATAAGTAAGAGCTTTATGTTGGAAGATTAAACGTTTTATCACCTCATATTTCATTCCCTCTCGAGATAGAACTTAATTGTGTTAGAAATCAACCGCATTAGTTTGAATTTCCCGGTAACGGAGAATGAGTCAAGGTCTATAACTGCCTCTGGATTATTACGCCACTTCGGTTGACTTGTGTGACGGAAAATCCATCGATATGAACGCATTTGATTTGTTTCCTGTAACGGGGTCGTTTCCATAAATTCTACAGGATGTTACGAAAAAGTAGGTCAAAATGTTAAGCACAAATTTTGGAAATAATGGAACGCGTGTCCTAAATCAAAATTTTGCGGAAGAGAAAAAGAAATACAAGAAGAAAATGTCTAGTCCAAAACAACATACTTAAGTTATAAGTTATAACGGGATATCATTCAAGAAAAGTTTGGTTATGGTTACGTGTATGTCAACTTTCTGATTTCTTGCTTTCTTTCTCCTAAGTTTTGTAAAAATTTTTGATATTTTATCACGCCTAAAAGACCAATTAGTATGAGTGCAATTTTGTGCAAATTTTGGAAAACACTACTGGAAAAAATTAAAGGAACGAGATTTTCATGTATTTTTTAATAATTTTCGAAACAGTGTTTCGGTAAAAAATGATCGTATCGAGATAATAAAGCTTTATGTCTCTAGTTTCAACATCTTTAGAAAAAATCATGACAGGTCTTTGTAGAGAATTTACTCAAGTTTTCAAAACTGCCCTTGGATTTATTGTGCAATGTTTCTTGCAGAGATATCGATGATTAAAGACAAAAGTGTCATTTTTCATTCAACCATCGATATTCCGGCAACCAATAGTCGCATGGAGGCCTTTCAAAAATCAAATTGAAGCAGAACTAACATTTTTTTTTCCTCGAGGCATTTCTTTTGATTACTCGATATCCGTAGCTTCTATTAAAGATCTTTTATTATTTTTTTACAATTTTTTACGATTAGAAAAGGGGTAGATATATT
>NW_019416478.1:2036731-2040799 GCF_000390285.2 Anoplophora glabripennis | reverse complement strand
ATCATCATCATTATTATTATTATTATTATTATCATCAGTTATTTCTAAGAATTACTCAATTGACTTCTGCTTATGATCTGATGTATACCGCTCGTTATTAACATATAGGGTGTCTTTCTTTCACGGAAGCATTAGTGCCGATGCCTGGGACACTCCGCTTTTAAGGGGGTTTTGTATGTCTGCATTTTTTGTTTGTTAGTCGACCAAAGCTGTCTAAAATTTGCCAGTCAACCGTGATATTAGTTCTGATTTAAAAAAGTACAAATAAGATCATTGCATCGCTGTAATAAAGATGGGGAAAAACCACTATGTCTATAATTAAATAATCAATCGTCCAATACCAAAGGTTAGTCTTCAAAATGAAAAAGTAGGTAACAATGTAACTTCCGGTAAACAACGATATGGTTAAAAATATTAAAAGGTATATTACCTTTCAGGAAAATGTTGCTTTCGATTTATGTTGGTTTATTACGTTTAATATGTAATTTTTATTGTCGTGGAAGGGTCATAACTGTTTAAAGAGTCGTCGTAATAAATTTTGTAATGTTTTGAGAAGTCAGCATATTTAATTTCACTGTTTATCACATTTTGCAAATAAAATGGTAGTCTAAACACATAAATTGAAACATTTTCATAAACTATTCGCCCACAAGTATGTATACAGGCCGTTGGATATTTTTATTTTAAAATATCCAAAATGTACCAATAAAAAACATATATTATATGTGGATCAGAGACGTCACTTCATGCTTTTAACAACTTGGTTTCTGTAAACATTTGCTTTGAAAAAAATTATAGATAGACAGTCATTTATGATACTACAATTGCTTATGTCTCAATATTGGATACTGAAAAAGAGAAAAGTAACAGAACAGAATAAAATTTGACTCCCTCAAAGGGAGTTTCAGTTTTAAGTGATCTAATTGCTGAGGATCAGTTAAATGGAAAGGACCTAACAGTTTTAACCTCCACATTTTCCGTTGCAACTCTATCCAATGTTGGCTGATAATATCCATATTACATTTATATGACTATTAATGACATTATACCAAATTTATATCAATTTAAACTTGCTTTGGAACGGTTGCCAGCGGTAGCATCGCATATTTCATTTAAAATTCGTATGCATATTTGAATTGACCCAAATAATTGATTAGGCGTATAGGTTTATCTAATTTTCGTCATTATCACATTGCAAATGCTTACTTAATTTTGCACAATATTGTAAATCGCAAAATATTTGTTTATACATTAACACTACGGTGATTAAATTAATTAGCTCTCATCTGCTACTAAGTATATAAAGAGTTAAACATTACTGATGCCGTGATTGATTAAATTAATATTGTTTAAAAAGTTGCACCATATGGGAAAAAACTTTATGTATAAATTTAATAAATTTCTTTGATTGTCAGTTGCTTCTGCATGTCGTCAAATCAAAATAGCGCCTATCGGCCCATCGAGCCTCATAAAACGTGTGTTATATACGAGGGGCAGACGAAAACTGCAAATCGGCTCAATAGTAAAGTACCTTTATTTTCAGTCCTAGAGGAAAATGTTATAAAGAAAAGTTATTGCCCTCTAAAAGATTAGCCGGAATACAAACTTTCAGTTCATTATGTTGAAAAATGCAACTTTCCCTCGTATTCGAGCGAAAACATCCATTATTGAAGTCACGTTTTTTAAGTACGTTTTTACAAGAACATTATAATTCCAGAAAACAAGTTGAATCGGCAACTAATAAGACCGTTACAAAAAATAGTGAAGAAAATAAGAATAAATTTGTTGCAAACTTCATTTTATGTTCAAGGATAATATAAAAACTATGTAAATTGGTAAACCTCGTAAACACTACTTAAATTAACAGTTACATTTCATTCGTTCAAAAAATATTAACCCTGGTTGCTGTAAGGTGGTAACAATTTTTATTTTACAAAGTAATACAAAAAAAAAACAACAAATAAGAAATACGAAACGAAAACGATGTCATTAACAATCAACTTTTTGACTACGGACAACCCTACTTCTAGATGAACCATTGTAGGCGATACTTCTTGAATAGTATTAAATTAACATTAACATTTAAATTATTCTTGAACATAAAATTGTCTGCAATAATTCCAAAATGCCTGAACATTTCTATTTCAAATTTGCTAAGCGTAGTTAGCACCTTAAGACCAATGTTTGATGTACTGCTCAAAATTTTATGAGCAGCTAGCAGTGTCGTAGAGAAGAGGTCAACGTGACCCTTTTTTAAAAATATTTTTTGCGCCACTGCTAATTTTGTCAAACGGGAACTATTTTCATGTAATCAATTGTCTATCGAATTGGTCCCTTGCAAAATTTTGATTAAAGCAATCATTTTTAAGAAAAACACGTATGTAGAAAATTTGTGAATTTTATTTTCATTCATTTTAGTTTCGCATAGTAGGCTTGTGCTATTCAAAATAAAATTAAACATCGGCTGTGGCTGATGTCAATAATAAGTGTACAAGTGAGTTAAGTAAACTAGCTTTTAAGCTTCTTTTTATCATTTTTACGGTTATTTAAATTACTTCAGCTACTTCACTATTTTCAATAACAGTATGAATTACGAATATTCTTTTGAAGAGATGACAGATATGCATCTATGTTATGGGCTAGCGAATTTTGTTTCCCGTGATGCAGTTAGGCGGTACAGAGTAATATCGATAGATGATTAAGAGAAACGGGTAAATTAAAAGCAACAAAAATTAATTCTGCGACGACGGCGTTATGCTAGAACTCCGGAATCTGAGGAAATGGTCCTGACAGCAATAGAAAATAATAATATGTAAAGTACCCGACAAATTTCTAGAAATTTAAACATATCACAGTCATCTGTTTGGAGAACACATCGCGAACAACAATTGCACCCTTATCACTTTCAACGTGTTCAACATTTACTACCTCAAATTACCCACCAAGACTAGAGTGGTCACGATGGCTGCTTGACACGCTTGCAGAGAATCCCAATTTTTTAGCGAATATCTTATTCACAGATGAAGCATCGTTTACGAGACGAGGAATAATTAACTTCCACGATAATCATTTATGGATCGACGAAAATCCGCACGTCAATCGAATAACAAATTTTCAGCATGAGTTTTCAATTAACGTTCATGCTGGCGTTATTGGCGACACGCTCATTGGCCTTTTTAGGCTGCCAAATAGACTAGATGGCCAGTCTTACCTTAATTTTTTAATAAATGATTTGAATAGCTTGTTCGATGAAGTACCACCACTAGATATGTGAAGGAGCCTTTGGTTCCATCTTGACGGCGCTCCGGCACATTTCGCTCGACAAGTAAGGGATTATTTAAATATGACATACCCTAGACGGTGGCCCGCCCGTTCACCGGACTTAAATCCTCTGGATTTCTACACTTGGGGTCATGTTAGGCAGCTGATTTACGTAAATCCAGTAAATTCAATTGATGAATTATGGCAAGCAATTCAACAAGTCTTTTAAACAATTCGTAATATGCCCGGGATTTTTGAAAGAATAAGAAGATCCTTAGTTCGGAGTGTAGAAACGTGTGTCGAATCACAAGGTGGGCACTTCCAGCACCTACTCTGATATTTTACATTATTTCCAGTTATACAATTTTTATCATTCCTTTTTCACCCTTATAGTCCAAGCATTATAGAGAAATGCTTACAGAAATTATTACCTGGACAAAAAAAATATGACCGTATAGAAAATTAAATTTTAAATTGAGTTTCTTGTTCTTTAAACTCGATCCAATATGGCGAACATGGTTACAAAAATCGCAAAGTTGAAAAAAACTGGTTTTCTAAAATAATTAAAAAAATATAGCACAGATTGAAAAATTTTAAATGAGAAAGTTGTAGGTTTTAAAAAGATCTATCGACTGATTTTTTGAAAGTATCGATTGCTTTATTACTCTTCGAGATATATCGAAAAAACCGTTAAAAATCTTCTCTTTTCTCTTCTTCTATAACTCGTTTACATTTACATGCCCATATTTGCTATTTACTGCAAGCATAGCCCGCGGCAAGCCAAAAAAGTACATTTTTGAAAAATTT
>NW_019416478.1:2016018-2035089 GCF_000390285.2 Anoplophora glabripennis | reverse complement strand
CTTTTTGAGTTATCTTGAAAAAGCCCTTTGTTTTATCTTTTTCCACCCTTGGCCGGGGGTTGAACAAAAAATTACTCTCACTTATTGTTATAATATACTTTAAACTAACTCATATCAAAAATTCAGCCAAGTTGGCAAAATTTCGATTTAAAGGCTTAGTTAATTGGACTATATTGTTTACGTTATTTCATTCTGACAAAATTTGTTGACACCTAAATTACTCAAAAACTGTAGCTTTAATCAAAATTTTGCAAGAGACCAATTCGATAGACGATTGACATGAAAATAGTACTCGTTTAACAAAATTAGCAGTGGCGTAGAAAATATTTTTTAAAAAGGGTCGCGTTGACCCCGTCTCTACGACACTGCTACTCATAAAATTTTGAGCAGTACATCAAACATTGGTCTTAAGGTGCTAACTACACATACCAAATTTGAAATAGAGATGTTCAGGCATTTTGGAATTATTGCAATGTTTAATTTTACAGAAACTTTGACGCCCTGTATCTCGTTAAGGAGGCATTTGCGACCCAATGTTTATTAAGACTTTTCGTCTTAATTTTTCATGTATTACCTACCCTAGAAGTCTGTCAGCGTTTTTTTTATCACCCTGTATAATAACGTTTTACGAAGTTCAATGGGCGCTATTTTGATTTGACGACATGCAGAGACAACTGACAATCGAAGGAATTTATTAAATTTATACATAAAATGTTTTCCCATATGGTGCAAGCTTTTTGGATAGCGCTGTATATACTGTCCAAAAATGGGTAAGCGAGTAAAACCACTACAATTATCCTAAGTAATTACTCACCACCCTCGCCTGCACAGTTCATTTCTAATGACTGATCCGACTGATCGATAGAACTACAACGACTTACTTCGAAGGGTGCATTTTGTCCTTTCAACCATCTCCATTGCCTGCTGTTGAGTGCTGTTGCCCGAGAGTATATTGGATTCCTTTTGCCCTCTATCTGGCGTTTAACGAACTAATCGAAAGCGTGCAGGGGCATTTTATTTTCGGCTTACTGTAATGCGGCGAGGTTCAACCTCAAGTGCTTAGAAACAAACGGGAAAAGCGACAGCTTGACAAGTTTACAACCTGGGGTTGATCGGGGCGTTAAACTGTCTAAAAAAAGGACGCTGAGCCGCCCAAGCTTTGATATATTTTTTAAGGTCCCCTAAGACACGTTTGTTGACATCTGAAAGTCTTGAATATGTTTTATGAGCTTATATGCCAGTTAAAATTTTTATTTCTCTGCCATTGGCAGTATAAAGTAATAAATATTTGCTATATACGGGATGTATTACAGTTAAAGGTCATTTTCCTTTACACATTGTGTCCCAAAATGATGGATGGATTCATTTTTTTTTCCAGTTCAGATTTTAAAAAATCGCAGAAACAGGTCAATTAGTAAATAGAAATTGTCGCTTTTCTTCAACATTTTTTATTTTTTTGAGCCATATTCGACAGACCTATAACATTACCGGCATTTTGCTTGTAATAGGACGCTCTATTTTTTATAGTATAAATAGATTGCCCTTCTAAAGACGAATTCAGCGATATAAATTTATACCTACTTTTTTGTCATAGTTGTCAATAAAATGTAAAAAATTGTCTTTTATGTAGTACTGACGACTATTTCAAACAATCATAGTCTCTTCTGTACTTTAAAAAACGTACCTACACTTTATTAATCCGTTTCTTCTTACTTTAAACCTTTTCTTTCTCAAAAAAAATACATCGATAAACACATAAAATTTACCAAAGTATCTTAGATATAAAGTGATTCGTTTTAGTTCCAATCATAGACAAAATAGACTGAACTGTAGAGGCAAGCCGGTGAAGCCAACCGTCAGCCCAACCTCAGCCCAGCCAGCCTCGCGCTCTCAGTCGCTGTTAGACATTCGCTGTGTTAACATTGTTAGTTATTTTATTAAATATATTGTTTTTATTTGTGCAATCATGGGGCAGTGTATCGTTGACGATCTAATCAAAATAGTGCTGAAATTTCATTCTTTACGTAAGTAATAATATAAAAATATTTTCTTGTAAATGTTTTTTAGTGCCCACCCTATTAACTCATATTATCAACCGGTTATTTACAATTAGTTTTTTTTTGTCGCAATTGGTGTTTATTTTCACGATGGCTATTAAATTATTATTATTCTCTCGCAATACTTAGTGAACATTTTAATGCTTATCACATAATTTTATAAAATTATCTTCATTAATAGTTTTTTATGAATATGAACAGTCCCAATCTTCAGATTCCTTTACGTCTCCTATCACCCAACCTACCAGTCGCAGTAATCATATTTTGACCTAAGTAGTACATCTTCGATATCAACTTTGAATATTATGGATAATGAAAAGAATGAAGAGGATTATACAAACATTTTAGTGATGATACCCCAAGAAAGAAGAAATAGAATATATATGAAGTTAGGTGGCTTTCCTTCATTTCCAAAAAAACAAAAAAAAAAGATAACCCGCAGAAGATAAATGTCATTCAAAAAAGAAAAATGACAATTTAAGAAACGGAAAAAATAATATATTTTTTTAATAATTAAAATCAGTCCACCCAAGCTACAGAAAAATAAAATTGTGTATTATGTATTAAAAAACTTTTTGAATGTGAACATATTTAAAAATATGCATAAGAACTTGTGAGGAGTATATGATTGTGAAAAGTATATCGATGTGAGAATAAATCATGAAATTAAAATATTTAATTCAGTGAAATCTACCGAGACAAATATTAAATAAACTAATACTTAAAGGACAATAAATATATGTAAATTATTTTGTTGGTTTATTTTATATAAGCAATACATTAAAATATATTGTTTTCTGAATTCCAAGTGTAAAAATACTGCTTAATCCGGACCTATTCAAATTATTCGCGGTCAGATTGCCTCGCACACTCCACTTCCCCGCAATTTGGCTTCATCGGTTCCCGTGATTTGTGCACTCCAAGATGCACTTTATGCACCCGCAATGCAGTTTCGATCCAGCCCCAAAGTGTAATATGTAGACTTTTTTCCTGATATTTTTTCGAAGACAATGCCGAAAACCGCAACTCAATCGGTTCATCAGAAAAAAATTGCTGATTTATTGCCTAACTTGCCTGGTCTAAAAATGTACTGACCACACTATCGAAGAATTGAAAAATCGTGTCAGAGAAGAAGTTCGAAACATAATACCAAATGTTATTCAAAATGTATAGTAGGATCGTATTCGATGCAAAGTAGAGCAAAAAGTTGTCGGTCTTTTATCAAAGGAAAATCGTGTCATCATTTTTAGGAGGCATAAGATGAACCATTTCAAATTTAAAATGAAATTCAATGTAAAATCTGAAATACCGCTGCATACGCACTGTGTTCTGGTAGTAGCTGTAGTCGCCCAGGTGAACAAGTAAACAACAGTGGCGCGTACAGAGGTAAAATGTAGTACATATGTGGAAATTAAAAAACAAATTGGATTTATAATAAATTACATTTAAAATAAATAGTTTATGAGAATAAAGGAATTTTTGTAGGAACAAGGCTGCCAGACGTGAACTGATCTCCTCGTCCCTTCATAATGTATAAAGAAATTATTCAATTTCTAAAACCCTTCAAAGCGGACTACATTGGATCCCTTGACAGACAATGATTTATTACTTTGCATCAAATATGATCCTACTATAATTGATAACTTTGAACACCGAATGTGCAATGGTTAATGGGGGCCACTTTGAACATTTGCTATAATAAAATAAAAAGTAGTACTAAATTATTGTTTTCGTTTAATTCCTCCATTTTTTAAAGACTATGACAAAAAAGATGGGTATAACCTTCTATCGCTGAATTTGTCTTTAAAAGAGCTATCTATTTATACTATAAAATATAGAGCGTCCTATTAAAAAAAAAATGTCTTTAATGTTATAGGTCTGTCAAACATTTTTTTAAATTTCAACTAAAAAAAATGTGTTTTAATAGTATCATTTTCTGTAAACAAAATTCTAAATAAAATATTACACAAACATAAAATGCTTATAAAATAAAGCAAAGTATAAAACAATATAAATTATAAAGAAACTGAAAGCAAAATAAGACTATGTGTTCAGAAAATATACCAGCGTTTTCTGTAAGAGACTGATATTTTATTTTTCAAGCCATCATCCATAATATTCCATTAAATCCTCAATTAAATATCTTTCTTGATTTATGGAAGCTGTCTCGTGTATCCTGTTTTTAAAAATGTCAACAAACATGATTTTTCTAAACTGTTAGGAACTATTATTGCGACATATTTCTTTTTGAAGAAAAATCTTAATTGAGCAGCATGGCTTTATGCCTGGTAGATCTACTGAAGCCAATCTAATTTGTGTTATCGAATTTATTACTGCATCACTGGATCAAAGAGGTCGGGAGGATGTGATTTATACAGATTAATTCAAAGCATTCGATAAATTAGATCACTGTTATGCAGGCTTGAATACTTTGGCGTCAGTAAATCTCTTTTACACTTGTTGAAATCATATATTTCCCGTCAGTGATTACGAATCCGATATATTTAATCAAATATCAGGCCTGCGTCAGGGTTGAATACTTAGCTCACTGTTTTTTACAAATTGTTTTCATTAGAATTAGATTAGAGCCTTCAAAATTAGACCTTAGACCTTTTTAGTTCCCGATACGACCACTTTTCACCAAAATACAGTCTGTCAAAAATCACGGAAAAATTTCGGCAATTCTTTTGGCCCTTTAATTTTTTGCATTAGTTTATGTTAACACTGAAAACGGGTTGGACATATTCAATTATTCTAACAAACATTTTTTTGCTCCCATAGTTGAAATGTTTTGTTTGTTTTTCCAATACCCTTTTTTATTTACTTTCAATTGTATGTATTTTTTTAACATATAAATAGTTTGTATTTTGTTTTGTTTTTATTGCTATTTATACTACATATTTTTTATTCAGCGACTGTAATTTTTTTTAACATAGTTCATAGTTTTGTTTGTATTTTTGTTGTTTTTTTTATTGTAGATTTACTTATTGTTATGAACATATATTTTTGTATTGCTAGATATTTATACATCCTACAATTGCGTTTGCTTTCCGTTAGAGCAATTGATTAAATAGATAAATAATTTTTTTTTATATTGACAATTAGCTTTAAAATTTTTATAACCTCCAGAAACTACGCCATTTACCTCTTTTCTGCAAAAAACGATTAGAAACGTTTTGAATAATGTATGCAAATCTTTTTAAATGAAATATAAAAAAAATTGTAAACAACTTATTTACGTTTTGGCAAAGGAAATAAATCCAATCTAAGAGATAGTATTTATACGTAAAATGCATTGGCCCACATAAAATGATTTAGCTTAACAACTAAATAACAGATAACATTATTTCGTTTCCCACTTATAAAGTTTTGAATTAATAATTAGCATTCAATGATCGTGTTCCTAGGAAACTATAAAATGTGTTTACTTGCACGTTTCCAAAACAAATATTAATGTGTGGTATACCACACAAGAACTTGAATTTCTAGGAAGATACTGTTTGCTTCTCAGTTGTAACATGTAAGTCTAAAAAAAAAAAAACTTCTCAAGAAGAGGATTTTTAGCAAGAAAGTTTTTCATAGCCCATGTATACGAGGTTTGTTCAGAAAATAATCGAACTTTTCGATTTACGTGCTAATGAATATATTTAATGATGTGCGGTTGGCAGCATTGCGTTGCGCATAACCTCTGTAACCACACGTGCTTGGATTGTTGATATCTTATTTAGTTTTCCTGATATTGTTGTTTGATTGCAACGTGTTTAAGTGTTAGTGGGGATTTTTGAAATGTTGATTTTCTGGAACGATGATGCGTCATAATTTTTTTTTTCAAGTAAATCAAATGCTTGGACAATGTTCAAATAACAACATGGTTGTGAAATAATGTTTAATCAAATGAAAGCAAGTGAAAAAGAACAAGGATCCATAGAAACATGGATGTGAAATAAATAAAATTATATTCAATAAAAACATGGATGTGAAACAATGTCCCACCTATCGGCTCTTTTAGTTTTACGCTTCCTCTTTAATTTGAGTTGTTCAAGACTTTGTACGATAATTTATCGCTGAGTTGTCGTTCAAAGAAAATTTGACTGAACTAATTTTTCTTGTCAAAAAAAAAATAGTAACTTTTTTACTTAAATCGATTTCTAATGGCCGTATGATCCCTCGAGAATGGAATGCGAGACACGGGTTCTAATTGTCACACCCTGTATGTTACAACAATTTAATTGAAAAGACCTTTTGCGACAGTTTTACATGCGGTTTCACATGCATAGGGTCCACCTCGGACTGCATTCGAAGAATTAGTTAACAGTCCATTCCGCTCTGTGGCCGGACAGAACGATTTCACTAAACAGGAATATTTTTCGTGGTTTATCCTAATAATTAACGGATAAGCGCGTTATGGTGTTAGCTCGTTGGCACTTTTAGTGGGTATACGTTAAACATAATTTTTATGGATATCACGTACTGTCGCTTAAACAAAGGTTGCGGCGATAAATTCACAGTCAACAAACTATTTATATCTTCCGATACATATAATAAATTACTGTTATAACCAGCGGCTTCGCGGTGTGTCGCTTTCGTTCCAAAACTGCGGCCGTTAAATGTTAAATTAGAGCTCGAGTCAATAAAATGTGTCATTTCATGGCACTGCTGGGAACATGTGACAGATATATATTTTTTAATATGAGAGTAATTTTTATAGTCGTAATTTGGCAGGCAGTTGGTGTTTTTTATTTTCTACATTCTTATGTTGCGTGTCAACAGAGCAATTTATCAATTCTGTTTAAATAAATAATAGAAAAAAGAATCCTCCAAAACAGAAGTGAAAAACACATTGGTTAATGTGAAAAACAAGAATCTATAAAAAATATGGATGTGAAACAATGTTTAATCAAATATGTTAAAATAGACAGAAGAAAAACAAGAATCGTAGAAAACATCTTAAAATAAATACAAACATGTTAAAGTGAATAAAAAAAATGGGACGTGAAACAATGTTTAACTAAACATGTGAAAGTAAGCAACAATCTTTGAAAATATGTTACAATTATGAAAACAAAAAAAAAAGATTCTTGCAAGGAGTGTAAATCAAATGCTTAATCAATCTTCAAATAAAAACATGGATGTGAAATAATGTTTAATCAAATGAAAGCAAATGAAAACGGACAAGGATCCATAAAAACATGGATGTGAAATAAATGTTGAAAAAAGAATCCATAAAAACATGGATGTGAAACAATGTTTAATCAAGCATGTTGAAGTAAACAAAAGAAAATCAAAAATCCTTATAAGCGGAAACGTGAAACAACGTTTAAATAAAAATGTTAAAATAAATAGAAGGAAATAAAGAATTCTTCAAAATAGGTTAGTGAAATTCGATGTTTAATCAAATGAAAGTAAATAAAATAACGGGAATCCATAAAAACATGGATGTGAAACAATATTTAATCAAATGACAGTAAATAAAAAACAAGAATTCATAAAACATGTATGTGAAATAAATAAAAAAAACAAGAATCCATAAGAATATGGATGTCAATGTGAAACAATATATAATCAAATGAAAGTAAATAAAAAACAAGAATCCATAAAAACATGGATGTGAAACAATATTTAATCAAATGAAAGTAAATAAAAAACAAGAATCCATAAAAACATGGATGTGAAATAAATTTAAAAAACAAGAATCCATAAAAACAAGAACATGAAACAATGTTTAACCAAATATGTTAAAATAGATAGAAAGAAAATAAAAAATCTTTCAAAATAGGGAAGTGAAACCCAATGTTTAATCAAATGAAAGTAAATAAAAAAACAAGAGTCCATAAAAACATGGATGTGAAACAATGTTTAATCAAATGAAAGTAAATAAAAAAAACAAGAATATATAAAAACATGGATGTGAAACATGTTAGAGTAAACAAAATAAAACCAAAAATCCTTGAAAACAAGATCGTGAAACAATGTTTAACCAAACATGTTAAAATAGATAGAAGGAAAATAAAAAGTCTTTCAAAATAGGGAAGTGACACCCAATGTTTAATCAAATGAAAGTAAATAAAAAAGAATCCATGAAAACATGGATGTGAAACAATATTTAGTCAAATGTAAGTAAATAAAAAAAAACAAGAATCCATAAAAACATGGATGTGAAACAATATTTAATCAAATGAAAGTAAATACAAAAACAAGAATTAATAAAATCATGGATGTGAAATAATATTTAATCAAATGAAAGTAAATAAAAAAAACAAGAGTCCACAAAAACATGTGTGTGAAATAAATAAAAAAAAAAACAAGAATCTTTAAAAACAGGAACGTGAAACAATGTTTAACCAAACATGTAAAATAAATAGAAGGAAAATAAAAAGACCTTCAAAAGTTAAACCCAATGTTTTATAGGAATTTCTTATTTTGATTACCCGAATTTAAATTTTAAGTGGATCCTGAAACACCATATATGGTGGAGAGTCGTGGAGATTTTAATTACGAGACTTTATTTGCAATTTTGTTTTTCAAGCACCAAAATTTGTATTGTTTGGTTACCAAGTCACGGATAACTGCGGAGATAACATACCAATGAAGCATGAATCGAATGTTTCTAAGAAAACGGCTCATTCGAGAAGCGAGTATGCAAATACGCATTAACTAACGAACTGAGCGTAACAACAATTCAAGATTTGTAATTCATTTTCCGCTAAAAGGTCGTAAGCATTATTCCACACTCTATAAAATAATGATTGCGTCGCTCGGCTAATTGTATTTCGTGACATGGATAATTATACAGCTCGTTTGCGAGGTGCAATTTGAAAAATTTTATATCGGGAAAGATAAACATGCATAAAAATAAATGTATGTAGATTGTTGGTTGCGCTACGACTTCTGCCATTTTCGTTGCGTTCGATTTTACGACGTACACGATTTAGGCATTGGCCTGCGGTTATGCTTGAGCTTTATGTAACTTGCGCGGCCCGAAAGTTGGCAAGGATGGTGTCAGAATTCAGTGGGGTGCTCAGGTCGCATAAATTAACAAAAGTTATGAATTTAATCAAGGAAAAAAGAAAAAGAAAATTGCAACATTTTTTTGTCGTAGCTCCTAAAAAATTTCGACCGAAAGTCTAAAAACTACAACCTTGGAGCTTCAAAATGCATTTTCTTAATTCACAATACGACCATTTTTCACCTAAATAGAGTCTGTCAAAAATCACGGAAAAATTTCTGAAATTCTTTTGACTAATTTATTGCATTAGTGTATATTTGTAATGAAATGAAATATTTTTTATGATTTATACCAACTTACCTCCATCAAACCCTCGATATCTACTGATGTACGGGGTGACTCAATCATGATGTCATTAATTTTAAAGGAAGATAGAGGAAAATGAGTAGAATATGAACTCGCAATTAAAAAAAATTAAAATGCATATTTATGCGGAAAAAATATTTTCAAATCATTATTTACCCCTTTTCGGACCGCTTCTGGCGTTTATCGAGAGTAAATCTTGACCTACCGCAGTATTCGGTCATTAACATAGCTTTTAATGCGTTTTTATTCCGACAATGAATAATATGAGTTTTTAGAATTATGCTCAATTAATTAGTCAGTTTGTAGTACATATACCTAGTATGGTACAATGAAGGGCAACTTAAAGTCCCCACTAGTTGGATCGCTCTCATTCTCTTGCGCCCCACCACAAATAATTAGGTATGTTTCGGACTGGGAGTGTTGTTTGGAAATATACACCGTGGCACCAAAAACTGTTGTATTCAATAGGGTGAATAATAATTAATCCGATAACAGTTGCATTTGATATTTTAAAATATATTATTTTATTAATGATATGTTAACATTTCGTAGTTAGTTAAATAAGAATATTGAATTATTTGTTTTAAATAAAATATTATATAAAAACTATTTACTTTTTTAATTATTGTTCGCAACATTCAATACCTGCATATTTAAAGTTTTTTTTCCATTACTAGAAATATTCATACAGGGCGGGCCAATAGTGATAATATTATTCCTATTCCATACAGATAGAGAATAATTTTTAGGCGCCTTAAGGGGGACATTTTTAAAATAGTATGAAGTATACGGGGTGATTCCGAAGGCCGCATCAAACATGGTTTTTAAACGCGCGCAATGACCCGATTTTTTATATTTCATATTTTAATCATGATAATAATGAAATAATGATGGAACAGTAAACAATCTTCATTTTGATTCTGTGTTTTATATACAAAATCTTTCAGACAAAATAACTAATGTTTTCGGGAATGAATCAAACATATACCTAAATTGCAAATGAAAATATAAAATTTATTAATAATGTATACACTATAAACGTAAAAGGTAAAGATGATTTTCTTAAAAAAGAAACAATTTTGTTTATATTATACCACTTTATAATAATAATTGTGTATTACAATTATGTAGACCAAATCTAAATTCACTCATCATATATCTCTCTAACTATAAAACTAATATTAAAAATAATAAACGTAATTGTGCTTGGCGCATAAATAGCTAATAGTTTTCAATTAATTTAGATGTCAACTATTAATAAACAATGAAACTTTGATGTAAATAAAAATACGTTATTTTTAACAAAATATATTATATATTTTTTATGACAATAAATATTTAAACGATTAGAATAATAATAATAGCAGTAACACTAAAAATAACAACAATATTAATAATAATAATAAAGAATAATAAGAATAATAATAAACGAACTCATAAATTAATGAAGTCTGTTTACACAAAATTGAACTTACCATTGTATTGGTGTGAATAAAAAATCAGTTGAAAACAGTAAATTAATCCCCGCAACTATTAAGTCATATTATGCTGTTTACAAATAAACTCAGTGCTTTTTACGAGCAATAGCAAAAAAATCGGGCGAAGCATCTGCGGGAACAACTGAATTCACGCATGCGGTCTAAATGCTACTACCATTACCATTTATTAGCCATTAGGCAATACCTACGTATTTGTCTATTACGCGTGTTTCTGTCAAGATTGAGTTTTTTTTTTAAATTAAATTGTTTGTTGTTGCTGTTACTAATACAAAACAGACATATATTGTACCGATCAGGAAAAGGCTTAAATAATTACTCTTTCCTCCAGTGGAATTATATCACAAAACCTGAATATTTACTAAAAAATATTAGTAGGTATTTATTTATTGCATTTTATGGAGGACAAGGGTATGATAATATCAAAAAAGTAACTCGAAAGAAGTGACGTTAAGTTGACAAATTACAAATAAGTAAATAAGTTGCAAAATTACGTGTTTTTTCACTTTTTTTACTACCCATGAAAATCTAGACGACATATCGGAAAAATAGTTATTCTATGTTGGCGGCATTTAGGCAATTAAATTACCTATAATTTAGTTAAGGTATCTAAAACCATATTTCACTAATTTGTTAACTGTAAAAAAAGCCGAACGCGGAAAAATAAGTTTTCGAAAATTAAGCATTATTATTGCAAAAATAGATGGATGTTGATAAAATTTATGGAAAAGGCGGTCAATCCAAAGATCAACATATGTGCCTAGGGCCAATTCGATTGACCGTGAATGAAATTGTTGCTCCAGGTATTTGTTAATTAACTTCGTTCGTTTTTTTTTGCAATTAATTGTTTAATTAAACGTTAATTTTAAGAAGTTAATATCGTAGATATAGGTTCTATTTGATCAAAAGAAACGTATCGAAAAAGAAAAATTTCAAAAAATTGTCATTAAGTTGCCTTTTATAACTAACAAAGTAGGATGTGAAAAACAGCGGTATAATCAAATTGACCCCAGGGTTAGGCAAAGGTCGCTCTGGAATTCGTTCTTTTTGCGTTAAATAGAGCTTATTTTTATGGTAATTTAAAAAAAAAGAAAAATCACCTACGCCTCTTTGTTCTCAAGATAGCTTTATTTTTTTATGTAACTGTTAAACTATTGGACGTATCGGATCGGGATTTTAGAGACAATTAAAGAAAGGATAAAACTTTTATTTTCAGAAAGTTTTACATTAATAGTTCATGTAACAAACGCGCTAGCAGCAGTAAAGTTAAAGTACGCGGGAGAAGGAGCGCCTGGTCCGTGCACGCACGTGAACGCCACCTTCGTCGCGCGCAAGATTTTTTAACCGAATTTGAAACGTTCAAGTTAAAAATCAAGCACGCTAAGAGAACGATGTTCACGCGCATGCGCGGGCCTAGCGCTGCCACGTGCAGACTGTTCATTAATGTTATATTTTACTCTGCTAGCGCGTTTATTACTTACATGAACTATCAATGTAAAATTTCTGAAAATAAAAGTTTAACCCTTTGTTTAATTATGGTCTCTAAAATCCCGGTCCGTATACGTCCAACAGTAAATTAACAATTAACGTTATAAGAAAAGCCGTGTCGTGGGAACAAAGAGACGTAGGTGATTTCATGTTACGAACTGAATCTCCCTGCTGCCAAAGAGCATCAATTATTCTAGCCTTTTCCTGATCGGTGCAATGCATGTCTATTTTTGTTAATATCAGCAACAATAAACAATTTACCCAACTTTATAAATTAAAAACCTTATTTTATGATGTCGAGTAGTTGTTTAGTTTAGTTATCTTGTTCTTGAGTATTTTATTAGTGATTATTTATTTATAAGCAATACTATACGCAATAAATAGTTAATAATATTAAAATAAAAATTATAGTAGACTTACATTTTAAAATATGTTTAGAAAATAAATACGCTTTCGTAAGTTTTTGAACAAAATTTATAAAATTCAGACCGATATATAATCTAAATTATTTCTGCTGGAATTCAAATAACTAAACCTGTATTTAACCAAAAAATGTAACTTCTCTTAATAACAAAAAGTTAGTTTACGTGTAACACTACTACATATTTAACAATCTCTTTATTACAATAATGAATCAGACATTAATGTATAATAATTAAAAGTATTAAATTAAAATCACGACAATGAACAGGTTACTATACTACTGGAAGTAGCATGCCATTGCGAAAAGTGTGGCTGAGAGACAGACAGTATCTCAGACACGCTGTCTCACTCTAGCACGCCGCGATTGGTTGGAGCATTCATTTCCAACCAATCGCGGCGTGCTAGAGTGAGACCGCTTGTACTGAGGTACTTTTTGTCTCTCTCGCACACTCAGCCACAATTTTCGCAATGGCATGCCTCCAGTAGTATCTGCTCGAAGGATTCGCCATATTCTTAGCGACTTTTCCTAGGGTGGAGGTAAGTATTTAAAAATTGCCATACGTAATTCATTCATAAATCATACTGATTGATTAGTATAGTATGTGATAGAGATATATGATAATTGAATTAAGATGTTGAGATATTTGGTCTACATACAGTAATCAACAATTAATTATTATTACAAGAAAAAAAATTAAGAAAATTATCTTTATCTTTTACGTTTATAGTGTATAATATTATTTATTAATTTTACATTTTCATTTGCAATTTATATATTTTATTCATTTTTGAAAACATTAGTTATTTTGTCTGAAATATTTTGTATATATGAAATATAAAAAACGGGTCATCCTATTTATAAATCATGTTTGATACATCTTTCCAAAACGCTCCGTATACTTCATAATATTTTTAAAATGTCCTCTTTAAGGCACCGCTCGATGCCCTAATAAAATATGTATTTTCTATCTATATGACATGGGAGTAATATAATCACTATTAGTCCACCCTGTATGTATTGATTTAAGACAACATTTATAAATGAATATCTCTAATACAGGAAAACACTAAATATGCAGGTATGTGGATGTAGTGAACAATGGTTAAAATAGTAAACGGTTTATAACATTTTATTTTTAAAAAAATCTTCAATATAATTATTTAACTAACCAAGAAATGTTACAATACATTACATATCATTAATAAAATAATATTTTAAAAAATATCAAATGCAACTGGTATCAGATTAATTATTTACCCTATCGAATATATCAGAGTTTTTGGTGCCACGGTGTAGTATATCTCCATACCGCACTCCCAGTCCGAAACATTCCGTAATTATTTGTGGTGGGGCGCGATAGAATGAGAGCGACCCAACTAGTGGGGACTTTAAGTTGCCCTTCATTGTACCTACCTATTTAAAATGCCAGTACGTCTAAAACAACACTCATTTCACCCACTTTGTTAATAAAGTTGGGATCTGCTGCGCTTTGATTTTCAAACAAATTGCAAAATTCAAGACGACCGGGGAAATCAGCTTTGAGCTAAAAATAAGCTTATCTTCATATTTGGCTACCTCAAAAAACCCTCCTTACCAAATTTCAGTAATTATTATATATTAAAAATTGACGGAGTTATCGTAAAAAATTAAATAAATAGATTCCTTTGAAGGCGTGTTACTATTTAAGGAACCAAGCTTGTAAGTAATATACTCAAGGGCTGAACTGTTGTAGGTGACTTGATCTAAATCGGTTTATTTCCTCCCAAGAAATTACCTATGAAGTTTAGCACATTTTTTTACCAGACACCCTGTATAAAACGGTTCGTAGCGGCCTGGAAAACCGGGAAAAGTCAGGGAATTCATTATTCTTCATAAAAAAACCGGGAATGGTCAGGGAATTTTAAAAGTATTAATGAAAGTCAGGGAATTTGATGCCTGCAACTGGAAATTTTGTGAAAGCCGGCCCTGGGTTCTTGAAAGAGAAAGCTATTTGTGGATTTGAAACCTATAAGAGGTTCTTTTCTTTTGGTATAAAAAAGATTAAGGAGCTCAGTCTAGAAAATTTCTAATGCAAAAAACACCCATTAATGTTTAAAATTAATAAAATTACAATTGCCCTAGGTTTTTTTTTTGTGTCGGGAAAAACCTGAAAAAGTCAGGGAATTCTATATTACTTTTGAACTATGAACCCTGTAAAACGAGTAAAAGAGCTACTTTTAATACTCGTCTTTGCTCAAGGGTTTAGGCGAGCTTAAACAGTCGACATCTACATAGAGGACGTTACTGTCAACACCGTCGGATCTAAAGACGTATGCCGTCAGCATAGGCAGTTTATTGCTTAGGGCTTAGGCTATTACAGTGGCGGAACGTAAATAATAAATAACGACAACTGCACATTCAATAAATTTGATCGTAATCATAATGCACCCTAGATGTCGACGGCATAGGCTCATATAAAGCTGTGAACAACGACGCTATTGTGGGTAACCCCTAGTTCTTTATAGTCAAGGGTGAAATAAGAGAATTTCAAGTATTACAGCTGACATAATATTTTGCAATATGTGATAATCACATTATCTTTAAAATACCAAATGGTAAAAGCATGTAAGAACAGTCAGATGTTATTATGTTAATGTTAAGTTTGAAAAAATATACTGTATTTACGAATATCTCTGAAGATGTATGACGTAGATGGACGAAACATAGACTGCTAATTTAATCGGTTAAGGGTAAAAATTTATTTTGAGACGAATCAGTCGAACAACGGCAGATATAAAATATATCCTTTAATTGATTTTTAGCAAATACGAGAATTTCAGTGAATCATAATGAAAGAAAAATCTCAACGGTTTGAACTCTTGGTGGTTTCTTTGGTATACTTTGAGGGTGAAAGAAACCAAAAATATCCTTAGTCTCTTAAAGTTATATCTTGTTTCGCGTAAATTTTTAAATACGCAATTTTTTACCTTTTTTTAATCAAGTTTCTTGCATCGAAATTTTTTTTAACAAAATACGATAAGAACCTCTTATAGAGAATACTTTGAAGTTTTCAGAACCCTGCTTAGATTTTCTGTATGATCATTAGTCCTCGAGTAATTGATTATCAAAGCCACAAAGGTTATTTTTGCTTTGAACGACGATAACTTGGTGACAAATCAACGTACAAAGCTCTTGAAGAGGATGAATCAAACTAAAAGAGCTGATATTGAAGTCCAAGATTAAGTCCTTGCCAATTTGGGTGGCTCCTAAGAAAAAATACGCTTCAGGAATTCTATTCAAAAATAGAGACCTACAGTAAATTAATGACAAGACTGTTACTCTTCACCAAACATCACTGACATTTTAGACAAATTTAGACTTAGCTAGTGGGTTTCAACAAATCCAAACACCGTAACTCTGTTGAAAAAACCGCCTTTAGCGTTAAACAAGAGCACTACCAATTTTTGAGAATCCCCTTCGGTTTAAAAAATGACCCCAGTACATTTCAAACACTCATGGATAATATATTTAAAGATTTGCAAAACAACAATGACGACCATTTTTTGGGAAGTTAGAGCCTTTTGAAAGACGCCAAAAAATTTAGCAATTTTTATTCTTTAATTTTTGTGACTATAGTCTGTTTGGAAATGAAACCCCGAGATAAGAACCGGCCATGGGCANAAACAAGAATCCATAAGAATATGGATGTCAATGTGAAACAATATATAATCAAATGAAAGTAAATAAAAAACAAGAATCCATAAAAACATGGATGTGAAACAATATTTAATCAAATGAAAGTAAATAAAAAACAAGAATCCATAAAAACATGGATGTGAAATAAATTTAAAAAACAAGAATCCATAAAAACAAGAACATGAAACAATGTTTAACCAAATATGTTAAAATAGATAGAAAGAAAATAAAAAATCTTTCAAAATAGGGAAGTGAAACCCAATGTTTAATCAAATGAAAGTAAATAAAAAAACAAGAGTCCATAAAAACATGGATGTGAAACAATGTTTAATCAAATGAAAGTAAATAAAAAAAACAAGAATATATAAAAACATGGATGTGAAACATGTTAGAGTAAACAAAATAAAACCAAAAATCCTTGAAAACAAGATCGTGAAACAATGTTTAACCAAACATGTTAAAATAGATAGAAGGAAAATAAAAAGTCTTTCAAAATAGGGAAGTGACACCCAATGTTTAATCAAATGAAAGTAAATAAAAAAGAATCCATGAAAACATGGATGTGAAACAATATTTAGTCAAATGTAAGTAAATAAAAAAAAACAAGAATCCATAAAAACATGGATGTGAAACAATATTTAATCAAATGAAAGTAAATACAAAAACAAGAATTAATAAAATCATGGATGTGAAATAATATTTAATCAAATGAAAGTAAATAAAAAAAACAAGAGTCCACAAAAACATGTGTGTGAAATAAATAAAAAAAAAAACAAGAATCTTTAAAAACAGGAACGTGAAACAATGTTTAACCAAACATGTAAAATAAATAGAAGGAAAATAAAAAGACCTTCAAAAGTTAAACCCAATGTTTTATAGGAATTTCTTATTTTGATTACCCGAATTTAAATTTTAAGTGGATCCTGAAACACCATATATGGTGGAGAGTCGTGGAGATTTTAATTACGAGACTTTATTTGCAATTTTGTTTTTCAAGCACCAAAATTTGTATTGTTTGGTTACCAAGTCACGGATAACTGCGGAGATAACATACCAATGAAGCATGAATCGAATGTTTCTAAGAAAACGGCTCATTCGAGAAGCGAGTATGCAAATACGCATTAACTAACGAACTGAGCGTAACAACAATTCAAGATTTGTAATTCATTTTCCGCTAAAAGGTCGTAAGCATTATTCCACACTCTATAAAATAATGATTGCGTCGCTCGGCTAATTGTATTTCGTGACATGGATAATTATACAGCTCGTTTGCGAGGTGCAATTTGAAAAATTTTATATCGGGAAAGATAAACATGCATAAAAATAAATGTATGTAGATTGTTGGTTGCGCTACGACTTCTGCCATTTTCGTTGCGTTCGATTTTACGACGTACACGATTTAGGCATTGGCCTGCGGTTATGCTTGAGCTTTATGTAACTTGCGCGGCCCGAAAGTTGGCAAGGATGGTGTCAGAATTCAGTGGGGTGCTCAGGTCGCATAAATTAACAAAAGTTATGAATTTAATCAAGGAAAAAAGAAAAAGAAAATTGCAACATTTTTTTGTCGTAGCTCCTAAAAAATTTCGACCGAAAGTCTAAAAACTACAACCTTGGAGCTTCAAAATGCATTTTCTTAATTCACAATACGACCATTTTTCACCTAAATAGAGTCTGTCAAAAATCACGGAAAAATTTCTGAAATTCTTTTGACTAATTTATTGCATTAGTGTATATTTGTAATGAAATGAAATATTTTTTATGATTTATACCAACTTACCTCCATCAAACCCTCGATATCTACTGATGTACGGGGTGACTCAATCATGATGTCATTAATTTTAAAGGAAGATAGAGGAAAATGAGTAGAATATGAACTCGCAATTAAAAAAAATTAAAATGCATATTTATGCGGAAAAAATATTTTCAAATCATTATTTACCCCTTTTCGGACCGCTTCTGGCGTTTATCGAGAGTAAATCTTGACCTACCGCAGTATTCGGTCATTAACATAGCTTTTAATGCGTTTTTATTCCGACAATGAATAATATGAGTTTTTAGAATTATGCTCAATTAATTAGTCAGTTTGTAGTACATATACCTAGTATGGTACAATGAAGGGCAACTTAAAGTCCCCACTAGTTGGATCGCTCTCATTCTCTTGCGCCCCACCACAAATAATTAGGTATGTTTCGGACTGGGAGTGTTGTTTGGAAATATACACCGTGGCACCAAAAACTGTTGTATTCAATAGGGTGAATAATAATTAATCCGATAACAGTTGCATTTGATATTTTAAAATATATTATTTTATTAATGATATGTTAACATTTCGTAGTTAGTTAAATAAGAATATTGAATTATTTGTTTTAAATAAAATATTATATAAAAACTATTTACTTTTTTAATTATTGTTCGCAACATTCAATACCTGCATATTTAAAGTTTTTTTTCCATTACTAGAAATATTCATACAGGGCGGGCCAATAGTGATAATATTATTCCTATTCCATACAGATAGAGAATAATTTTTAGGCGCCTTAAGGGGGACATTTTTAAAATAGTATGAAGTATACGGGGTGATTCCGAAGGCCGCATCAAACATGGTTTTTAAACGCGCGC
>NW_019416478.1:2001495-2007199 GCF_000390285.2 Anoplophora glabripennis | reverse complement strand
AAATTGACGTTACTGTGGAACCTATCGTTATCAATCTAGGAGACGAAGATAATTCATCAGAATATTCAGAGGATGAATTTTAATATACCTACTTTTTTATTTTCTTTATTGTACATTTATACAACACTACATTTGCTCACCATAATTTGAATTTTCAAAATACATATATTTTTGTGTGGAATAAAAGTCTATTCATTAAATTTAAATAAATATTTTGATAATAATATTGAATAATTTTATTTGAATTACTAAAAACCCTCTTAACCCGGTTATGATGCTTAAAGTAGCCTCATGTTTTGAAATGCTGTTTTTATATTGTTTACTTATAAGAGAAATGGACCGAGAAATTGAAGCGGCATAGACAAAGACGGATTGTCGGGGATTAAATTTTAGCTACCTGCTACAATTTAGTACAGTTCGATCGCACAAAGTTTTTTTTTAAAAGTACACCTCATCCTATACCGATAATACATAATATAAAAATATTGAATATAAGCACCAGTACCTACTACATTTATTTACGATTTGCATACATAATAAGCTTTTATTACTCTCTTTCATTTCTAAACAGACTATATCGAAGTTTATTCATTTGACAATATGTACCTAATGGAATAAAAATGAAAGGTAAAAATAAATTTTTTGTCCTAAACTATGTTCTTGTTCCAGTACCATGTAATTAAGTGTACCGCCGCACTTGACTTAATATCCTGAAATCGAGAAGGGAAATCCCAATGGCGACTACTCAAGGAGAAATCAGGGTGGGTCCCGGAAACCAGGTAAAAGACATTTATGTACGTTGAGACAAAACACACGGTAACATCAAAATTTTTTACCATCTTATCTAAATTTTAGATCTAGCTACACGAACGAGTACGTATTTAAAAAATATTTACCGTACCGACCGCCAAAACATTTCACATTTTACTAAAGTTGCCAAGTTGTCTCTAAACAAACACACTGTCAGGATTTTTTTACGGCTATGTGCAATAAATTGGAGTCACGAGTTACCAGCTATATCGGGCAGGTTATTTATTGGTAGCGGTGTGAAATGTCAAAATATAGCATTATAATTTGGAAAAGTGAGGCATAACAAATTACCGAAACGTATGCTTCTACAAATTTCGGTAGCGTCTTGTAGTCACTGAGACTGATAAACGAGAAACATAATTCGACTTTGAGTAATTTTTTTCAATTTAAATTCACTTATTTTGGGTTAGTAATGAAAGATAGTATATACAAAGTGATTAATCTTTCACTCTGTTTAAAACTCAATTCTTGCAATCGCTTGAAAATATATTTGCACGGTGTTAGTACAAATGTGAAATGTGGGGTAATGTGGTTGTGATCGGTTCTTTAACAATTTTTTTTACTCGTTCTTATAGTTAGTTTGTACATATCTGTATTGGCATGACTTCTATTGGCAGACTGCACGACTTCTCGGGATATTTAGTTTTAAAAGCATGGTAGACCTGGTTGAAGAAAACTTACAACTGACGTAACTACCAACCAGCTACTGAGGTGGCCATAGCAACTACTATAAGCCACCTAATGATGAGTATTTATGTCATTGTTCGACAGGGTGTGACTTAAGTAGATAAAAATTATTTCAAATTACTCTTTGGACCATTTTAAAGGGACTGGTGATTTAACTAAGATATGGGTAAAAATTCACTGAATTTATATGGCACTATGGCACAGGCCCGGATCCAGAGGGGGTGGCGATGTGGCGATCGCCACCCCCAAAGCACAACATTTTTTAAAGATCTTCAATTTCTCCAAACGACAACAGGCAGTTAGTCGATATTAATGCAAGTAGAAGGATTCATTAGTGTCAAGCTCCTCTGAAAAAGTGCCACATTTTTCATTAGTTTATTGCTATTTTGCAATGCAAATTTTAAAAATTTTGGTTCGCCAATATGCCTATCTTGTACAACATTCAATAATGAACAAAAAATCTTTAGTTACTTTTTTTCGTCCGAGGCTTCCTTTACGAATAATAAGCGATAATATCCGAAAAAACGGGCCATTTTTGAATTATTTCGCACTTTTCATTAATTTAAACAAACTTCCCAAGGTTTTCAGCTTTCCGCAGGTCGATATTCCGAATGTACACATTTTCCCGGTTCGATTAAAAAAAAAACAGGTTTACATCAAGCAACAGCCATTTCGGCTCGTTTTTTGGCTCCGCCGACTGGACTATTATGACTTTTAACGAAACGGAGACAGGTAGATAGAGCCAGTCAATAGATTGCCTGTCTGCCTGTTAGGATTTTCCGTACGCCTGTCTCAAAACGTTTATGGCGCAATAAATTTTTATGGCTTGAATGGGAAATTTCGTTATTTTTCTTTTACGTTTTTATTTTGAATCTCAAAACCCGGAATTTTTGGATTACGCGTTTTCTTGTCTCTTGGAGATACCTACCTACCTAGATAGCGTTCTTTTGTAAAATATCGATTTTTGTATCAATAAATATATGCATAATGTTTTTAGATTAAATATCTCTTGTCATTCAAAAATCCCCCCTCCCCCTTCCTAACCTACACCTTACGTCATCAAAAAAATAACAACAACAATAATAATAATAATGATAAAGAAGTGCTTTGCGCCACCCCCAAAACCAGTCTCTGGATCCGGGCCTGCTATGGCAACCGAAAATTGGTAGCCTACTCTACCACTGTTAATACCAGAACACCATTTTTTTATATTTAATTGTTTTTTCTTCTTAAAATGAGCCTAAAATATTTTTACATTCTTAAGTTACAAATCCTGTAGATATATCTTGAAAATTATTACATTTTTCATGGTTTGGTTATTATGGTCACCCTATAGAAATATAATACTGTTGTTTAGTTATACTTATGTTATTACTGCTCGTTCACATGGTACGGATTCTGTTATTTTGTCAAATAGTTTTAAGTCTGCATGTTCAAACAATGGAGCATCGATTCGATTCACTTTAAATAATACATTATCATCACGTATCATACCATGTGTACGAGGGGTTAGTACTGTAGATAAGATATATTTCTTTGTCAAAATTAAAAATATTTGTTTTTAATTTTGTTCTTTTGTTCATTTCTTCAGTTACATTAAGTTTATAATATTATGCTTAATTTGCTGGTGATATAAAAGCAAAATAAATATTACGCAGACAGACAGAAGTCTATTAAAGCGATTTCCAGATTTTAATTTTAATTAGCAATAAAATAGCAAAAAATCGGCGAAAATCACGTTAGTGATCGCAAAAAAATTTGTTCTAAACTTGATCAAGTGGATTTCTTATGTATTTTCATGTGCTGTATCCAAATCTAATCTTTTGAGCTGCATCACTTCCAGATTTTACAAAAATCGTAAAATAATAGCAAAAAAATACCAAAAATTGCAAAAAATTTGTCAGAAATTGCGTTAGTGAGCGCAAAAAAATTGAAAAATTTTTTTTTCTGACCCTGATCAAGTATGTTTCTTATGTATGATACGCTGAATTTGAGTCAGAAGTCTATTAGCTGTATCCCCCTACAGATTTTGCAATTAAACGCAAAAAAATAGCTGAAAATGACAATAAATCATATTAATGAGAGAGAAAATTTAGAAAAAGGTTTTTTAGATTGGGCAAAGCCTTCTTCTCACAAATTTTGTCGAGTAGAATTTGAATCTAAAGTGTGTTGAGCCTCATTACCCAAAAGTTTTACAAAAATCGCAAAATATCGCTAAAAAAAAAGAAATTGTGAATCCCAAAAAATGGATATGAATTCCAAATAAATTCGACTGACTCGAACCAGGCTTTCTTTGATGTTGCTCTTACATTTTTCTCATCAACAAAGCTCAAAAAGACGTACGAGAATTTGCAGATAGTGTTGAAGAAAATAAACTACCCGGATCAATGGAAAGTATGCGATGATCTAAAAATTCCAACCATGATTCTAGGCCAGCAATCGGTGTTCACAAAATATCCCTGCTTCTTATGTTTATGGGATAGCAGGGATAGGAAAAATCACTACGTAGACATAGACCACTGATTGAGTCTTCAAAAATCCTCCTCTTCATATCAAATTTGGTCTCATGAAACAGTTTATCAAAGCTTTGAACAAAGACGGTGACTGTTTTCATTATTACGGAGAGAAGTTTCCAGCGATAAGTGGTGCAAACTTGAAAGAAGGTATTTTTGAAGGTCCTCAAATTCATACTCTTTTTCGAAACCAAGATTTCATCACAAGGATGAATGATACTGGAAAAGCAGCGTGACAAAGTTTCAATAATATCTCTCGGAATTTTTTAAGAAATGTGAATAGTGGGGATTACGGAAATTGGGTTGAAGAGATGAAAAATTTCATAAGGTAGGTAGGTTGAGAAACCCGCTGCATCATTCGAAGAGAAAAGAGTTCGCTACAAGAGAAGAAAAGTGTAAGAGCAACATCAAAGAAAACCTGGTTCGAGTCAGTCGAATTTAGTTAGAAGTAATTCATATCCATGACCTTTATTCAAGATTTTTTGGGATTCACGATTTCCAATTTTTTGCGTTAATTTGCGATTTTTACAAAATTTTCCGATAATGAGACTCGGCAGACTTTAATTCACATTCGGCTCGACCAAAATTTATGAGAAGAACACTTGATCCAATCTAGAAAACTTCTTTCTGTAGTAACCTGTTTCAAATATTTAAAAAATCTCGCGCGATTTACTTATTCGAATAAGAAGAAGAAGAGGAGATCTGGAGTAAAGTTCAGTGTTCTTAGTTCTTACTTCTTATCAGAGAACATACTTATCAGGTTCTATGCTTGTTGTCTTATGGCCGGTCCTCATGTACAATAATTTAGTGCGGAACTGCGGAGATGCGGAATCACGTGATCACAATATCGAAAAAATATTGGACGCACAGCAGACATTTTGAAAAAGTGACAGATCCGCATGCGTTCCGGATAAAAGTTGACTAGGTTCAACTTTTTCCGTATTCCGGTACTTTTGTGCTCGTGTGACATTTATCGACCATTTGTACCTAGATAAATGATACTATAGATAGGAAACTTTAACAGATTTCGTGGTCATTAACAGCGCTAACTGTTGACACTTTCTCCAACTTCTATTGCTTTCCTTTTCTAGGAATTATCGGTAATACAGTGAGTTAAATTACCTGTAGCCGGTAAAAGATGCAAGCGCCATCTAGTTGTACGCTCTACAACTATATACCTACCTACTCAATATTTGTTTTAGGTATTCTGCCGCCGCTAAATTTAAAATTACATAACAAATCTCACCCTACACAGATCACTCAGAAATTGATTTTGTAAAATAATTTTCACGTAGATAATTTTTTTTGTCACCATGAGAAAATAAGTACATTTGATAAAAAGCATTAAAATCACTCAAGCATTAAAGACACTTTTAAATGCTCTAATAGTCTTCCTACTTAAAATAAGAAATAATTTTGATACTGTAACTTTTTAAAATGTTTGTTGAAAAAATTTCAAATTTCAGTACATATTTTGA
Source organism: Anoplophora glabripennis (assembly GCF_000390285.2). Taxonomy (NCBI): domain Eukaryota; kingdom Metazoa; phylum Arthropoda; class Insecta; order Coleoptera; family Cerambycidae; genus Anoplophora; species Anoplophora glabripennis. Next base: position 2,001,711 of record NW_019416478.1, on the reverse strand, counting down.
AAAAAAAAGAGTGAAAATGATTATAGAGTTTCAGTGCTTTCTATATTGTATTAGCTTTCACGGTGAATAAAAAAATATTACAAGTAAATAATTTTACTAAACCAATCTTTGATTAATTCTTGTAATAGAGATTTATTATGCAACTTTAAATTTTTCGTTGTGTTGATATCCATAAAAAAAACTACCTACCTCTGATCACATTTTTTATTAAAAAAA